>NC_142569.1:29786944-29941666 GCF_041283825.1 Pyrus communis
CAAAAGACCACTTGAAACCAAGACTTTAGAACTCTAGGAATCCTTTCATTTAGACTCTTAAGACCAATTAAAATTTGCTCTACTACCATATCTTTGTGTAGTATCGATTTACCGGCCATTAGATAAGTTTGTCTTTTTGGATGAAACCCTTTACAAGAAAGCAACTTTTCCAATATGATGGTCTTGAATTCAATCCGAGTTTTATATATTTTTTTAAGTTCATTTGTGTATGTACTTTACTTATCTTGTGATATTCGGTACTATGAATATCAATTTCAATTATGTACTTGTTACTTACTGTCTTTACCTTTTGCTGTGAATGATTGAAGTAGTGTGTTTGATTATGTCCAACCCCATCTTTGTAGTTTCTAGTATAATATCGAAGAACAATTAAAGTCCTTAACATACAAGACATTAAAAAGAGCCAAAATTGAACCAAGCTTTGACACAATCATTTGATAAGGGAGTTTTATTTCCTTGTGGCACAAGTATCACAAATACATTTATGTATCATTTCTGTTGACAAAAGTCAACGGTGACACGCCTTACAAACAACAAATCAAAGGATTCACTAAGCTTCTTCGAAGGTCAAGTGGTGAAGCCTACAAACAATGAGAATCAAACTCTTAGAGCGCCAATGTGTCGATTGAACATCATATTCTCAAGTGACATATTATCATGAAATTGTACAAGAATATGTACATGTCTTGGGGATCAGTTCTTTCCAAATATTCATTTTCTTTCCTTCATTTCCCAATCTTATGGTTATTATTATCAACAATGGATTCTGCTATTGTCTCCAAGTCTTCCAGATCATGCTTCAACGTTTCCACCTATTATTTTAAAATAATAGAGTTATAAGTCAGTCAAATGCGCAATAGATGCTAAAAAAAACCCCATAAAAAGAAAGGAAAAAAAACAAAAAATGAAGCATATAAAATGTAAATAAAATATACGAAGAAATTAAGATGGGGGATGAATTGCCATTGCAAGACCTTGTGAATGAAATCTTCAGCTAGTTTAGCATCTTTAGCAGCCACTTTGAAAACATGTTCTGCCAGTAAAACCTTTTCCTTTAGTTTGGTATTATCAGGGAGTTCGTCGGCAACGTCCTCGGACACCTTCTCCGCCACAGTTGCCACCCTTTCTACAACCTCGACTACTTTCTCTACCTCTTCCACAACCATTTCTGCCTCTCCTGTACAAAACAAATTTATTTTCGATTTGTATTATTTATTGATCCTATGTACATGACCGGTTCAAACGAAAAAGATTTTCCGTACCTTCAATCCTTTTGAGTTTTCCCCAATTCTGAATCCAAAAAGGAAGGATTAGTGCCAATATGGATCCCAAAATCCATTTTACCCTGCATGTATTGGATACTAAATTAGAACCGTACTTTAGTATCCATTGGTTTGTCAGCATGTTAAAATATCGGTTTATACTTTATAGCATGTATACTTTTCCAAACAAAGAAAAAATAGATATAGCTAGAGAGATAGAATCATAGAAACTTTGATCTGGAGACTAAAAAAACAGTTCGATTTCTAATTTGAAGAACAATTAATGCAGGGAAAGACGAGAAATCATGCAGGATCAGACGCGAATTGAGTGAGCTGGTTCTATTTGGTCTTCTTTGGAAGATCTATGGACAAAATTTTACATGTCTGAGAATCAGTTCATACCTTTGACCGATGCCGAGCCTAGTAGGAGTTGCTGCTGGTTGTAATTGTTGAGCCTTTTCCTTTCCACTGTTTACCCTATAATATATAAGTGTAGAATTATCAAGCAGAAAAATTATTCATTTTTCTGTCATCTGGAAGAGAAAACTAATGTTTAACGGAGGAGATCAACTAGCATATAATTTGAGACCATTAATCAAAGACTAATCCTTACATTTTTGTATCGAGTTTTGTCCATGGTTTGCTGTTGACACTTAAATACCGTAAGCCTTGCTGTATCGAATAACCCTGGTCAACCTTAGAAACTGCTGTAGCTGGGAACGGTCCAGGCGATGCATTGCCAATCGAAGATCTATTGCGACGAAGTAGTTCAAGAATGTTTCTCAATTTGTTGAAACCCCAGAACTCATTCCTAGGCATATTGATGAACTTCCACCCTAATTGTCACCTGCCTGAGATGTTAAGTAATGATCTCTGAATATGTTCAACGATGATCGATGGCTCAAAGTCGACCATATTATAAGTTTATTTATATGGATAGGTTTTGAAGGGTTCTGCCTGACTTGTTCATGCCATTTACGTGTGGAGATGTTTGCAGGAAAAACACTTGAATATTTATGTACAAGCAAGCCAAGGGATGACGTGGACGTTGATTACTTGGTCACTTCAAAGTTCAAACACGGTAGCTTGCACAGGAAACGTTTAAGCACACGTTGCTTGCAAGTAAAAAACACCATTCTTATTCAAGGCTTAGTAGATACGGACTTGACATACACATTCCATCACTCCATCCCTCATGATGGAACTCTCTCTCGCGTTTCAGCGAAATCTGGTTGGAGCCCAGTCAGAATTTAAGCAATGTAACGATATAAAAGTATAACAACAACAAATTCAATATAATAGTCGAAGCTAAAGTTACAGCAACTTTATTAATGATATAACAATGTAAGTATGATACAACAATAACTAACGGATTGATATGATTCGATATATAGTATCAGGTACTTATGATTAATTCAAATCAACTTCTAAGACCATAAATATGCATACATACAAATCTTATAACAGTATATGAAAGTGAGATCGGAACTAACAATAAGAAAAAGAAGTGAGTTTCCAAAACTGACAATATGAATAGATAGAGGCTTGCGGATTGTTGCAATGTCCTCTATAGACAGAATTTCGCATCTACTCGGATGCTTGTACTTCGTTAGGCCTTGTCCACAAGGATTACTCTTATCTAATCCAATTCCTAACACCAGGAACTTGAATGTGGCGAACGTACAAGTGTTTTTCTCGAGAAAAATATAATAGCATGATATAGGAAAGATAGGGTCTTTTGTTGATGTACTTTGTGCTTGGAGAAGGTTGCGTTTACAAAGACTTGAAACACCTTTCTTGAACTGCCGTTGCGACTGTCAAGAGCAGTTATATCCTTTCTGGTAAAGATGAAATTCCTCAACGTCCAATTGAAATTGAATTGATGTTTATAAGGTGCATTGATTAAAAAACCAATGGCTTTTGTTTCAAGTCACCGGAGGCCAAAAGGCCCAAGGCCCAACCCTCAACCTTCGTTATGTGAGGAAAAGCCTAGTTTATTTTTCATTCAAAACTCCTACAAATCTGTTGTTCGACAACCGTCGTTAGGCCAACCTCTGCCCTTTTCTCTGTCTCGGCAAGCACTTCTGTTTGTTGGCAGTGATTATCTTTGTCTTCATATAAGTGAGAAGTTTTAAGTTTAAATTAAATAAATTACGAGTTCCTAACTAATTGTACTAAAAATAAAAAAAATAAAAAAAAATGTAACAAAAGAGAATGTAGACCCCCACTGAACAAAAGAGGGTATAGACCCTACTATACATGCTAAACTATTAAAAAGGGAATATTGACCCAATAATCAACTTTATCTATATAAATCAACCCATAAATATATGGGTTATACATGCTAAAATATTAGAAAGGGAATATTGACCCAATAATCAATTTCATCTTATCCAAATCAACCTATAAATATATGGGTTAGGATTTGGGGCACACGTTTTTTACTCACATTTTTATGGAGCTCACTATTTTAATAATCCAAATGTCTATATTTTAATCATTACCTCAAAGATCTTGTCTACCAAAAATCACGCAAATTTGAAACCATATTCATCCATTTCCTCAACTACAAATGAATGTATGAATGGTTTTGGATCATGTCTACCACAAATGAATGTCATAGTTCTGATTTTCACGAGCCAAGGTTGGCCCAAAATTCCATTATGAAGGGCTGGGTCCATGACGATCATGAATGTTTGCGAGGAGACAATTAGAGGGGTGAGTATGTCAAGCACAATCATGCCAACGACAATCAAGGTGAAACCGTTGAATCCGGTTAAGACATCTGCATTGTGTTTGATAGTGCCTGGCAAACGGGTCGTGTCTATCGTGTTCGTGTCGTTTTCGTGTAACACCTGTTATCTTAACGGGTCGTGTCGTGTCACACCCGTTATCTTAACGGGTCCTTAACAGGTCGGGTCACTTTACCCAACGAGTAAAGTGACCCGACCCGTTATGACCCGTTAAGAAAAATGTTTTTTTTTCCTTAAATTTGCACATACCACACATTGCCACATAAATATTACTTCAAAACATTAAAACACATTTATCGTTTAAGTACTACATCTACACTTGAAAATAAAAGCCTAATAAACAAACATCCATACACTACTAATCTATTACAAAATATTAAATGTGCAATGATATGCAAAATGAAAGAGTTTTTGTTTTAAAGGTTGTGAAGCCTTTCTCAAAAGTTTAAACTTTGCCAATGGAATTCAAAGCTTGCATGTTATTCATTTTACAAAATCTTCAATTTTCTTCGATCATCATGATATAAGATTTTGTGGTATCCACTAGTGTAAATATTTTAAGTTGAATATCAAATTCATCTCTGAATGTTTATTTTTTGCGATTTTTGGCGTATGCGATCTTGAAGCATATACAAACAAGTTTGACGGTTGGATCATTGAAATTATTTTCGTAGAATGCGTATCCCATCAAAACGATAGATTCACTAACACTTGGAGTTTATTTATACTTTAATTAAGTATAACATAAGATTTTGTGGTATCTACTAGGGTAAATATTTTAAATTGAAGATCGAATTCATTCATTGTATTCATATAGGGTCAAGGACTGTAGCTGTTAAAAATCATCAAAATTAGAGTTAAAATAACCGTTAAATCGTGATTTTTCGTTGATAACCGTTGAAAAGTTTTGTCCCATTACTTGATCTCTGAATGTTTGTTTTTTGAAATTTTTGGCGTATGCGATCTCGAGGTATATACAAACATGTTTGACGGTTGGATCGTTGAAACTAGTTTCATAGAATGCGTATCCCATCAAAACAATAGATTCACTAACACTTAAGAGTTTATTCATACTTTCATTAAATATAACATAAGATTTTGTGGTATCCACTTGTGTAAATATTTTAAATTGAAGATCGAGTTCAATCATTGTATTCATATAGGGTCAAGGAGTGTAGCTGTAAAAAAAATCATCAAAATCGGAGTTAAAATAATAACCGTTAAATCATGATTTTTCATTGATAATCGTCGAAAGGTTTTGTCCCTTTACTTGATCTCTGAATGTTTATTTTTTGCGATTTTTACCATATACAATCTTAAAGCATATACAAACAAGTTTCACGGTTGGATCGTTAAAATTAATTTCGTAGAATGCGTATCCCATCAAAATGATTGATTCGCTAACACTTAAGAGTTTATTCATACTTTCATTGAGTATAACATAAGATTTTGTAGTATCCACTAGTGTAAATATTTTAAATTGAAGATCAAGTTCATTCATTGTATTCACATAGGGTCAAGGAGCGTGGATGTAAGAAATCATCAAAATCAGAGTTAAAATAACCGTTAAATCGTGATTTTTCAATGATAACCGTTGAAAACTTTTGTCCCGTTTCTTGATCTCTGAATGTTTATTTTTGCAATTTTTGGTGTATGTGATCTCAAAGTATATACAAACATGTTTGACGGTTGGATCGTTGAAATTAGTTTCCTAGAATGCATATCCCATCAAAATGATAAATTCACTAACATTTAAAAGTTTATTCATACTTTTATTAAGTATAACATAAGATTTTGTAGTATCCACTAATGTAAATATTTTAAATTGAAGATCGAGTTCATTCATGATATTCATATAGGGTCAAGGAGTGTAGCTGTAAAAAATCATCAAAATCGGAGTTAAAATAACCGTTAAATCGTGATTTTTCGTTGATAACCATTGAAAACTTTTGACCAATTACTTGATCTCTGAATGTTTGTTTTTTGAAATTTTTGGCGTATGCGATCTCGAAGCATATACAAACATGTTTGACGGTTGGATCGTCGAAACTAGTTTCGTAGAATGCGTATCCTATCAAAACAATAGATTCGCTAACACTTAGCGTTTATTTATACTTTCATTAAATATAACATAAGATTTTGTGGTATCCACTTGTGTAAATATTTTAAATTGAAGATCAAATTCATTTATTGTATTCATATAGGGTCAAGGAGTGTAGTTGTAAAAAATCATCAAAATCGGTGTTAAAATAACAGTTAAATCGTAAATTTTCGTTGATAGCCATCGAAAAGTTTTGTCTTGTTACTTAATCTCTGAATGTTTGTTTTTTGAAATTTTTGACGTATGCGATCTCGAAGCATATACAAACATGTTTGACGGTTGGATCGTTGAAACTAGTTTCATAGAATGCGTATCCTATCAAAACAATAGATTCACTAACACTTAGAGTTTATTTATACTTTCATTAAGTATAACATAAGATTTTGTGGTATCCACTAGTGTAAATATTTTAAATTGAAGATCGAGTTCATTCATGATATTCATATAGGGTCAAGGAATGTAGTTGTAAAAAATCATCAAAATCGGAGTTAAAATAACCGTTAAATCGTGATTTTTCGTTTATAACCGTGGAAAAGTTTTGTGCTGTTACTTGATCTCTTAATGTTTGTTTTTTGCAATTTTTTGCTGATGTGATCTCGAAGCATATACAAACAAGTTTAACGGTTAGGATCGTTGAAATTAGTTTTGGAGAATTTGTATCCCATCAAAATGATATATTGACTAACACTTAGAGTTTATTTATACTTTCATTAAGTATAATATAAGATTTTGTGGTATCCACTTATGTAAATATTTTAAATTGAAGATCGAATTCAATCATTGTATTCATATAGGGTCAATGAGTGTAGTTGTAAAAAAATCATCAAAATTGGAGTTACAATAACCGTTAAGTCATGATTTTTCATTTATAACCGTCGAAAAACTTTGTCCCGTTACTTGATCTTTGAATGTTTGTTTTTTGTGATTTTTTGCTGATGTGATCTCGAAGCATATACAAACAAGTTTGACGGTTGGGATCTTTGAAATTAGTTTCAGATAATTTGTATCCCATAAAAATGATAGATTGACTAACACTTGGAGTTTATTTATATTAATTAAGTATAATATAAGATTTTGTGGTATCCACTTGTGTAAATATTTTAAATTGAAGATCGAATTCATTCATTGTATTCATATAGGGTCAAGGGGTGTAGTTGTAAAAAATCATCAAAATCGGAGTTAAAATAACCGTTAAATCGTGATTTTTCATTTATAACCGTCGAAAAGTTTTGTCCCGTTACTTGATCTCTGAATGTTTTTTTTTTGTGATTTTTTGCTGATGTGATCTCGAAGTATATATGTGATAACCCGTCCCAGAAATATTACAACGTATGTGTAAAAAGACGAAATTGCCCCTAGTTCGATTTCTTAACGTTTAATTGTTGTTGTGAGTTTGGTTGGCATGTTTGGAGCCACACACACCTTCCCACACACCACAGCCTTTTTCCTCCTGTTTCCTGCACTGTCCCGAGTCCTCATTCCTTCATTTTCCTTTGAAAACGTACGGACACACACCCAAAACCTATCAAACCTTTACAGATCGAGGAAGCAAAGACCATATTCGAACTCGTGAAGCTTGTAGGAGTCCAACCATGCCATTTTCAGGTAAGAACATCATCGTTTTCACGTCGAATCCACAATGTCCGATTTCGAGTACTGTTCATGCACACGTGATTTTTCATGTTTTAGGGAATTTCAAGCTTGTAGGTAGCTTGGTGAGGTCCCTAGGAGGCTCGGGGTGGTTCGTTTGAAGGATTTGGACGTCGGGATCACTAGTTTCGAAGTTGGCCGGAGGCTCGCCGGAGAAGGAGACGAAATATTCCGTCAAGTCTGACGGAATATTCCTGATGCCGTTGACGGAATCTGTCAAAACTGACGGAATATTCCCTACGGCGTCGGTTGACGCCGTCAGCGTGCCAGGCACGTGCCTGTGCGTGGCCGGCGCGTGGGGACGCGTGCGGCGGTGGAAAATTTTTCTAAAAATTTGGGTGTGATATTGAGGTTGAGTAGAGCACGTTGGTATATTCAATTGCCCCATTTGGGCATTGTATGAGAAGTTATTACGAAAGGTTGGTTATGTGCTTTAAAATTAACATTTTTGTAGTTGTTTCGCATATAGGTGATACCTATCCCGAGGACGAGCGTGGTCACTCGAGGCAGGGGGGCTACGACCCTTCCACATACCAGTGAGTGGGCTTTTGGTTTTCCGTATATACCTATATACATTTATTTTCCCAGAAATTGATTGAAAGAGTTATGTGTTTCATGCCATGCACTATATTATCATTGTTTATGCATCATTACGTGCATTATTAGTTGTATATATATATACATATGCATATCGGGTGTTGTGGACGCACAGGTAAGTGCCAGGTAAGTGTTATTCATGTTTACATTCAGTAGCGATTCGAGATGCTTAGAGAGCTCATAACCTGCACCCCCGGTGTTAGTGCTCCCGCCCAGAGTAGGGCACAATCCTTCACGTGATGTTCACCTCCCGTACCCCACGCTCAGCTTGGATCCAAGTTAGGTGCACAGTCCTGTCGTACAGACCACTTTAGGTGGTTCCGACTCGTAGGTGACCCGCGATTATTCGCACAGCCTTCACGTGATCGTAGCACTAGAGCGTTTATATGTATTACACCCAGGCCTGTCGTACAGACCACTTTAGGTGGTTCCGATTCGTGGGCAGGTTTAGTTATTGAGATTGAGATTTGAGCTCTAGATTCAGCCGTACAGGTCACGTTAGGTGACTCCGGCTGCCAGATTATATGTTATTGATATGATTTATACCTGAGCACTTGCATTTCATTATGAGGTTCCGGCATGGCATATTCTTGAGCATAATTGGTATATCTATATACATGTACATATGGTTATTTTCTGGGAAGTATACAGGTTTTACGGCGAGGGGTTATAATGTATTTATGAAATGGTTTTCGAAAGCTTTGTTTTTGCCCACTCACGCTTTTGTTTTGCGCCCCTCCAGGTTCTAGTTGTCTAGCAGGTTCGGTGGTTTCCCAGAGGGCTTTCCCGGCATTTCTGACAGACGATCACTGGCGTAGGGTCACCTTCGGGTGTACTGTTGTCGTATCATTTTCTTTTGGACTGCTGTAGGCTTATTGCTCTGAACTCGTGTCTCACTTACGCTAGCACTTATTTCTATCACCTTATGTATGCTAGTTTTTAATTATTCGTACTTTTTGCATTACGATTTTATTAGCTTCCGCACTGTGCACGTGGCTTCGTCACTTTCACGTGATGGCCAGCACGGCCGGATCTTGGTCGGGGTGTGTCAATATACAAACAAGTTTGATGGTTGAGATCATTGAAATTAGTTTCAGATAATTCGTATCCCATCAAAACGATAGATTGACTAACACTTAGAGTTTATTTATACTTTCATTAAGTATAACATAAGATTTTGTGGTATTCACTTGTGTAAATATTTTAAATTGAAGATTGAATTCATTCATTGTATTCATATAGGGTCAAGGAGTGTAGCTGTAAAAAATCATCAAAATTGGAGTTAAAATAACCGTTAAATCATGATTTTTCGTTTATAACCGTCGAAAAGCCTTGTCCCGTTACTTGATCTCTGAATGTTTGTTTTTTGTGATTTTTTGTTGATGTGATCTCAAAGCATATACAAGCAAGTTTGGCGGTTGGGATCGTTGAAATTAGTTTCGGAGAATTCGTATCCCATCAAGTTCAATGGTGTGTGTATATATCTATATATATATATATATATATTTATTAAGTAGATTTAAATCTATTTATTTTGTACGTATAATTGATTGGTACACGGAGTAGTACATCATGTGAGTCATTATAAAAATAGTGAGATATGTTATATGTGTGATAAAAAGTTAATAACTTAAAAATAAAAAATAAAAAAAACAAATTTCTCACCACTTCTATTAATTTTCATTTTTCCCTCTCATTTTTGTTTCCTTTTCAACTTTTCTTATAATTTTCACTTTTCCCTCCGGCAGCCTATGGTGCCTACCCATCTTTCCCTAATTCCCTCTCTTTTTTGTTTCCTTTTCAACTTTTCTTATCATTTTCATTTTCCCTCCCTTTTTCTTCAAAAATGATCGCACTGCAGGAAATGGAATGGAATTATCAATTATGGAATCAAATCAATGGATGCATATTAATTAATAATTATTATATTTTTTATAAAATTTAATTCAAAATTTAATATATATATATAATTATTGTAGATAGTTAATATTTTGGGGGTATAATTATTATAGTTAATTTAATATATATATATATATATATTTATTATAGTTTTTAGGGGTATAAAATTGTTAAATTAATATATATAATTATTACAGTATTTTTTTAGGGTTATAAAATTATAAAAATAATATTCTGTTTATCGTGTATCGTGTTACCCACGTGTATACCCGAATCAACCCGTTATCTTAACAGGTGCTTATCGGGTTACCCGATAACGACCCGATTCGTTATCGTGTCGACCCGAACACCTGTTAATTTCGTGTCGTGTCGGGTTATCGGGTCGTGTCAGGAATTGCCAGGCCTAGTACTTTCCATGCCCATCCCCTTAATCATTGACAGTTGGCTATGTTCACTGCCGTTCTCAACCATCATCCTATCAACCATGGCATGGGCTAGTTGAACCAAAATCATCTTGGCGTCGTCGTGGAGAAATTTTATTCCCTCGACGTCTTGCTCAATGAAGCCAATGATTGGCTAGGTGCCATGTTCGTAACTTAAATCTAGGAAAGAGATCTTGTCTGTTCGATCCTCATCTTCTTGGAATTGTGGGTGGCCACCAAGTGTTTAGACTCAGACGAAGATGCTATTGATCCGAATAGCCTTTGGAGGGGGTTCGGTGTTAGCTTTTCACATCTCACATGGGATGTGATGCTAACTTGTCTAGGTACTTGTAGCACCTATCTTCCTTCATTAGCCTCTCAATGTATTCTTTCTATTTTATGCAACTGTTAGTTATGTGGCCTAGACCATGATGGAATGTGCAATACTTTGTTTGATTCAACTTGGCGGTGTCTCCCTTCATGGTTGATGGCAGCTTGAACCAAGATTCATTTTTCAAGTCACAAAGAATTTGGGTGGTGGCAACTTGGTGACTGACTTTGGCATTGGGCCTTCTTTTACTAGGCAACTGTCCTTGGATTTGTGTTGACTTTGTATTTTAGGTGTATTCTTAAAAGATATTAATCCCGTGTAATTAGTTTTTTTTTTCCTATTTACGTTAGGATTGTACACCTTATATATGTACTCTCATTGAGAAGAATACAATTATTATTCAAAGCATTCTCTTCTTCGTATCAAAGCCTGGGTTAGAAAATAAAAAGTGAATAGTTTGTTCCCTGACTTGTTCATGTTGGGTTGCTTCTCATCTATCTTCTTCTAAACTGCATCTGAGTCATTTTGAGATTGCTCGGAAGCTTTTTGGGCTCGTTTAGCTTCATCCCATGGTGCATGCTTTTTAGTCAAAATATAAGAGTTTCCCAAGATAAAATCTTAACCCATGATCAACTCTCCAGACAAAGGGTGGTCGGTTAGAGTATTTTTTCTAAATGCTGCCTTGGTTATTATATCGTCACATTCGTCGATATTGGCCTTCTTCGCCTTAAGCCTCCTGACATAGTTATGGATTGTCTCATTTGAGTCCTTGTTAAAGTTGAAAAGGTGGTCTTATTTCTTTTTGATTGAGCGGTGGGACGAATATTCCTTAGGGAAAACCAAGAAAAGTTTGTTGAAGTTTTGGATTGATCATGGCGCCAAGGTGTGCAACCAGTTTTTTCGCTCTCCTTGCAGAGTTGTAGCAAAAATCTTGCATATGAGAGCATCATTGTTCTTGTAAAGGAACATAGCACTGCAATAACGCTTGAGATGTCTTTCCAAATCCTCGTCTCTTTCAAATAGAGTAAAGTGAGGAAGATCTGTTTGCTCAATCTCATCAGTGAATGGTGACCTGCACATGTTAGTCACATCTCTTTGGAGTGCTTCGTCTATAGTCTCAAGGTTGGAGTGCACTATCACGCTCTGAACCTGGAATCGGTGGATAAATATGACCCCATGCTTGGCGTGCGAATAAAAGAAAAAAAAAACTTCTCTTATAAAAATGACTCCAAAAAACTTTACAGGGTGTACAAAAAGAATAAAAACTTTTAAATCTCTCGCCTAACACAACTCCAGCTCATCTAGCACGGTTTTGCCAAATAACTCATCTGAAAAGTAAAAGGGTGAGGGATGAGCAACAACCACCGTAGCTCAATGAGTAGAATATGTAATATGCCAATCAAGCGTGTAGTTTTATACAGTCTAGAAAATATGTGTAATATGTCAAATCATTATACATGTAGTGCCATATCACATGTTGGTTATTCTTCAAAATATACAGCTCATCATGTGACCCCTAAAATGACCTTTCCACCTTTAATGTCCCCGTGTACCATACATTTATCCCTTAGATAACCTAACACTAAAGTTCTCATGCTCCATGAACAATCGCAAACAATTCACTAACCAAATATATAATAACTCCAGGAGTACTTCACACACACACACACATACACACACACACAAAAAAAAAAAAATATATATATATATATATATATATATATATATATATATATTAGGCTCTTTATGCATAGGGATCCTTATTTTTTTTCAAAAAAATGGGGATTAGAGGTGGGGCCCACCCCACATTGAATTTCAACGATCCAAATAGTCTATTTTGTAAGTTTCGATTCATAGATCATCCTTGTAAAAATTCAATTCAATCCGAAATTGTTTGTCTATTTAATTATTAAGATAAAATTTTATTGTTTCTTATATAACAAAGTATTCGTTAATTTTTTTGAACCCATATTTTAAATCTTTCTGATTTAACTAATATTTTGCAAGGATGATCTATGAGGTGCAACTTGAAAAATAGATGGTTTGAATCATTAAAGTTCGATGTAGTGTAGACCCTATAACTAATCTTATTTAAAAAAAAAAAAAAAAAAAAGAGAATCTCTTCTCTTAAAGGTTTTTTTTCTATATATATATATATATATATATATATATATAATTTACACACATATAAAACTATTGCATGCTTGTTACATGCAACGAAATAAAAGAAGGGAAAGGATTGAGGAAATGTAAATGAAATGAAGTGGCAGAAGGTATGTATATAAGACAGGAGTCGGCAAGTATAGTTGGAGGTGTCCAGTATCATTGGATGATTGACACTTGTTAGGGCAGTAGTGTTGGCTGTCAAGTGGATAATAGATGTCACTCAAAGAGGATGAATGGTACACACATGGAGCAACCTCAAGCTCTAATGTAATGACTATGCAAATAAGATTGGAATGAATAATTGAATGGTGTCGGCTCTAACTTGCCAAAGACATCTGTTGCACTTGTGTCCTCCTAATATGAAAGCCACCAAGATAGGATATGTATGCATATATCAACTACTCTAAAGTTGACAACAATGGTAAGATAAAATATTGGGCCGTGTGGTCTCACTAGAATGACTACATGCAATTTAAAAAATAGAGATGTTGGATGCGGTCCTTAATTATGAATACTTTTTTATTGAAATTTTGTTGGTTTTTAATTTTTAATCGAGGTCCCTGAAATCAATGTGATAATTTATTTCTATGTACGTTACTATATTTTTAAATTAAAAATTAGAAATTTTAGTTGTTTATATAAATGAGAATTTAAATAAAAAAAACCATAATTTGTGGGATTAAAAATATTAAAATATAAATATACTATTGTGTGCATGTGTATATATAAACATGGGTACATTCATCAAAATTAACCAAAACAATTATTGTATCAAAACATGGGTACATTCTTCAAAATCACAAAAAAAAAAAAAAAAAAAAAAAAAAAAAAAAAAAAAATATATATATATATATATATATATATACTGGGTTTAATGATATTAGTAAATTTCTTCGAATAAACTTGATATGGATACATTTTAAAATCAAGGAAAAAAGAATGTACCCATATAAGTTTAAAAATGGATTAAAAAAAATTGAATAGATTTGATATAAAAAAAAGGGTACATTTTACACATAACAAATTTGTATATTTAAGAATGAGTACATTTTAAGATTAAAAAGTTTTACATGAATGGGTACATATAATTAGTATGGGTACATTTAGCTAAAAAAAAATATATATATGGGTACAAATACAAATAAACTTTAAAAAATATGGGCACAAAAAAAATTTAATATATGTGTGACATCCCGTTCCGAAGATATCAAAACGTACGTGTGAAAAGACAATTTTACCCCTAGTTCGTTCTTTTTTCGTTATTGGTTGTTTTGTGTGGTGTTGGCATGTGTTGGGCCACACACACACACACTCTCACTCTCACTGTCTCTCTGTCCCTTTCCCTGTCTCTCTCCCGTGAACCCCATTCCTTCCTCTTCCTTCGAACACGTACGGACACACACACAAACATACTAAACACCCACAGATCAAGGGAACCAAGACCACGGTCGAGCTCGTGAGGTTGAGGAGAGTGCAGCTGTACCATTTTCAGGTAAGATTATCACTGTTTTCACGTTGATTTCACAAGGTCCGATTTGGGGTACTATTCATGCAAACGCATTTTCTCACGTTTTAAGGGAAATGGAGCTCATAGGTAGCTTGGTGTGGTCCCAAGGAGTCTCGGAGTAGTTCGTTTGAAGAATTTGGACGTCGGGATCGCCTTATTCGAAGTTGGCCGGATTTGGAGTTTGGGGACAGGTAAGATCTCGTAGTTTTTGGCTCTTAAAAGTTGTATGGTTGTGTTCTCCTAGTTTTAGGCGTCATTTTGGTGCAAAAATCACGAAAAATGGTTGAAAAACGAGAGAGAAATCGAAGTTAGAAGTTTTTCCAGTTTTCCGGCGCCGGAGGTTCGCTGGAGAAGGAGACGGAATATTCCTTACGGCGTCAATTGACGCCGTCAGCGTGCCAGGCACGTGCCTGCGCGTGGCCGGCGCGTGCGGCAGTGGAAAATTTTTCTAAAAATTTGGGTGTGATCCTGAGGTTGTCTAGAGCACGTTGGTATATTCGTTTGTCCAATTTGAGCAATGTATGAGAAGTTATTACAAGAAGTTGGTTATGTGCTTTAAAATTAACATTTTTATAGTTGTTTCGCATATAGGTGATACGTATCCCGAGGACGAGCGTGGTCACTCGAGGCAGGGGGGCTACGACCTTTCCATATACCAGTGAGTGGGCTTTTGGTTTTCCATATATACCTATATACTATATTTTTCCCAGAAATTGATTAAATGGTTATCAGTTATATGCCATGCATTACATTATCGTTATTCATGCATTGTTGGTTACGTTAGTAGTTGTATATATATATATATACATATGTATATTGGGTGCTGTGGACGCACAGGTAAGTGCCAGGTAAGTGTTATTCATGTTTATTTTCAGTAGTGGTTTGAGATGCTCAGAGAGCTCATAACCTGCACCCCCGGTATCATCTTTGCGTTGAAGTTGTGGAGGCACTATCTTTATGGAGAGAAATGTAGGATCTTTACAGATCATAAGAGTCTTCAGTATCTTTTTACTCAGAAGGAACTTAATCTTCGTCAACGGAGATGGATGGAGTTGCTCAGCGATTACGACTGCACGATTGATTATCACCCTGATCGTGCAAACGTAGTGGCCGATGCACTTAGCAAGAAGCTCAGGGCCATATCAATGCGTTGTACGCTAGTCGTATTCCTCTTTTGGCGGACTTGCGTGCTACGGGAGTGAGGTTAGAAGCAGAAGATCGAGAAGTGGCGTTACTTGCTAATTTTCAAGTTAGGCTAATTTTAGTTGATCGGGTGCTTGAAGCTCAGGTAGCTGATATGGAGACCCAAGAACTAATTCAAGCTCGAGATCAAGGAAGGAGGAGAGACCTCAGAGTTCGTGATTCGGATGGCATGTTGATGCAAGAGGGTAGAATGTTCGTGCCTAATAATTTGGATTTGAAGAAAGAAATTCTCGATGAAGCACATATCTCGGCTTACGCCATGCATCCAGGAGCTACTAAAATGTATCAGACCATTCGACCATTTTATTATTGGCCGGGTATGAAGAGGGAGATAGCTGAGTATGTGAGTAGGTGTGCTGTTTGTCAGCAAGTTAAAGCGGAAAGGAAGAAGCCGTTTGGGTTGTTGCAGCCGCTTCCTGTTCCAGAGTGGAAATGGGAAAATATCACTATGGATTTTGTGTACAAGCTACCGCGTACACATAATGGCTTTGACGGCATTTGGGTGATCGTTGATCGGCTCACTAAGTCGGCACATTTTATTCCAATGAGAGAGAAGTATTCTTTGGGCCGCTTAGCGGAGTTGTTTATTTCGAAGATTGTGAAGTACCATGGTGTCCCTGTGAGTATTGTCTCGGATCGTGATCCACGATTTACATCAAAGTTTTGGGTGGCTTTTCAGGAAGCTTTGGGCACGAGACTACTTTATAGTACGGCGTATCATCCTCAGACGGACGGACAATCAGAGAGAACTATTCAGACTTTGGAGGATATGTTACGAGCTTTTGTGTTACAGTTTGGTGATGCTTGGCACCAGCGGTTGGATTTGATGGAATTTGCCTACAACAATAGCTTTCATTCGAATATCGGCATGGCGCCATTTGAGGCATTGTATGGTAGATCTTGTCGCACACCGTTGTGTTGGTCAGAGGTTGGAGAAAGAGTTTTAGTGGGTCCGGAGATTGTTGAGGAGACTACTCAGAATGTTCAGGTAATTAAGTCTAACCTGAAAGCATCCCAGGACAGGCAGAAGAGTTTAGCAGATCGACATGCTACGGACAGAGTGTATGAAGTTGGAGATTGGGTATTTCTGAAGCTTTCACCGTGGAGAGGAGTCGTGCGGTTTGGAAAGAAGGGTAAGTTGAGTCCCAGGTACATTGGACCATACATGGTCACAGAGCGAGTTGGTGAGGTAGCTTACGGGTTGGAGTTGCCTCCGGAGTTGGCTAGAGTGCATAACGTTTTTCACGTGTCTATGCTTCGACATTATGTTGCTGATCCGTCTCACGTGATACCTCCTCAACCGTTAGAGATTAATCCAGATTTGACTTATGACGAGGAACCGGTGACGATCATCGATTGGAAGGAAAAAGTTCTGAGGAACAAGACGGTGAACTTAGTGAAAGTTTTGTGGAGGAATCATTCAGTCGAGGAAGCTACGTGGGAAACAGAAGATCGGATGAGGGATTTGTATCCTCGGTTGTTCTTTGACCACTAGGGGTTGTTATTGGTTGTTTTGAATTTCGGGACGAAATTCTATTAAGATGGGTAGGTTGTGACATCCTGTTCCGAAGATATCAAAACATACGTGTGAAAAGACACTTTTACCCCTAGTTCGTTCTTTTTTCGTTATTGGTTGTTTTATGTGGTGTTGGCATGTGTTGGGCCACACACACACACACTCTCACTCTCACTGTCTCTCTGTCCCTTTCCCTGTCTCTCTCCTGTGAACCCCATTCCTTCCTCTTCCTTCGAACACGTACGGACACACACACAAACATACTAAACACCCATAGATCGAGGGAACCAAGACCACGGTCGAGCTCGTGAGGTTGAGGAGAGTGCAGCTGTACCATTTTCAGGTAAGATTATCATTGTTTTCACGTTGATTTCACAAGGTCCGATTTGGGGTACTATTCATGCAAACGCATTTTCTCACGTTTTAAGGGAAATGGAGCTTGTAGGTAGCGTGGTGTGGTCCCAAGGAGTCTCGGAGTAGTTCATTTAAAGAATTTGGACGTCGGGATCGCCTTATTCGAAGTTGGCCGGATTTGGAGTTTGGGGACAGGTAAGATCTCGTAGTTTTTGGCTCTTAAAAGTTGTATGGTTGTGTTCTCCTAGTTTTAGGCGTCATTTTGGTGCAAAAATCACGAAAAATGGTTGAAAAACGAGAGAGAAATCGAAGTTAGAAGTTTTTCCAGTTTTTCGGCACCGGAGGTTCGCCGGAGAAGGAGACGGACTATTCCGTCAAGTCTGACGGAATATTCCTGACGCCGTTAACGGAATCTGTCAAAACTGACGGAATATTCCTTTCGGCGTCAGTTGACGCCGTCAGCGTGCCAGGCACGTGCCTGCGCGTGGCCGGCGCGTGCGGCGGTGGAAAATTTTTCTAAAAATTTGGGTGTGATCCTGAGGTTGTGTAGAACACGTTGGTATATTCGTTTGTCCAATTTGAGCAATGTATGAGAAGTTATTACGAGAAGTTGGTTATGTGCTTTAAAATTAACGTTTTTATAGTTGTTTCGCATATAGGTGATACGTATCCCGAGGACGAGCGTGGTCACTCGAGGCAGGGGGGCTACGACCCTTCCACATACCAGTGAGTGGGCTTTTGGTTTTCCGTATATACCTATATACTATATTTTTCCCAGAAATTGATTAAATGGTTATCAGTTATATGTCATGCATTACATTATCGTTATTCATGCATTGTTGGTTACGTTAGTAGTTGTATATATATATATATATATATATATATATATATATATATATATATATATATACATATGTATATTGGGTGCTGTGGACGCACAGGTAAGTGCCAGGTAAGTGTTATTCATGTTTATATTTCAGTAGTGGTTTGAGATGCTCAGAGAGCTCATAACCTTCACCCCCGGTGTTAGTGCTCCCGCCCAGAGTAGGGTACAGTCCTTCACGTGATGTTCACCTCCCACACCACACGCTCAGCTTGGATCCAAGTTAGGTGCACAGTCCTGTCGTACAGACCACATTAGGTGGTTCCGACTCATAGGTGACCCGCGATTATTCGCACAGCCTTCACGTGATCGTAGCACTAGAGCGTATATATATGTATTACACCCAGGCCTGTCGTACAGACCACTTTAGATGGTTCCGACTCGTGGGCAGGTTTAGTTATTGAGTTTGAGATTTGAGCTCTACATGCAGCCGTACAGGTCACGTTAGGTGACTCCGGCTGCCAGATTATATGTTATTGTTATGATTTATACCTGAGCACTTGCATTTCATTCTGAGATTTTGACATGGCATATTCTTGAGCATGATTGGCATATCTATATACTTACGTATATATGTTTATTTTCTGGGAAGTATACAGGTTTTACGGCGAGGGGTTATAATGTATTTTCTAAATGGTTTTCGAAAAGCTTTGTTTTTGCCCACTCACGCGTTTGTTTTGCTCCCCTCCAGGTTCTAGTTGCTTAGCAGTTTCGGTGGTTTCCCAGAGGGCTTTCCCGGCATTTCTGACAGACGCTCACCAGCGTAGGGTCACCTTCGGGTGTACTATTGTCGAATCATTTTCTTTGGACTGTTGTAGACTTAATGCTCTGAACTTAGCATCTCACTTACGCTAGCACTTGTTTTTAGTGTATGCTAGTTTTTAATTATTCGTGCTTTTTATATTACTATCTTATTAGCTTCCGCACGTGCACATGGTTACGTCACCTCCATGTGATGGCCAGCACGCCCTGATCTCGGTCGGGGTGTGTCAATATGGGTACAAATTAAAATTGAAAAGAAAATTGGTACAAATTAAAAAAGAAATATAAATTAAAAATGGGTGCAAACTAAAACTAAAAATATATGATAAAAAATTTAGCCATAAATATAAATATACTAATTGTAACATTTTTAACATTAAATGAATATATTTAGAAATAAAAAAAAATTATTATCGAAATAATTAATGATGTTATTAATACCCAAGAACCTTGATAAAAAATTGAAAAGGAATAGGATTTTAATCAATGGATTAGCAAAAGGAAGGATAAGAACCTAATTTCTCCTTTAAAAATTATACATTGGAAATACTATATGAAACAAAATAAATATAGAGGAATGGAAGGCACTACAAGAAAGATATACCCCTTTTCAAATTGCCATGCGATGATAGACGTTCAGAAATATGGGTTTTCACATGCAAGTTGTCTAAATGCTTGGTTCAAGGTTGATTAAGTGGTTGTATGCAGGGACAACTTTGGAAAGAGATATCATTATTAGCTCATGTCCTACTTCAAGATACCTTGCCAGAAGCATACTGCATTTCGATGTGCTCGAGAAGTTAACTCACTAAAGTGGTTTGTTGCGCAAGTGCGCTTGGAAGTTTACGACCTGTTATAATAGATTTTTTTCTTTTTTTTTTAATTTTTGGTAAACTGGATAACATTAATCCAGGCAAAGATGCCAAAGTTTTACAAGGAGACCTACACAGAGGCAAATAGCTGGACACGACAACACGATCAAGTAGTGCAAGTAGATACATGGATCACGACGTCGCATCTAATGCTAAAGTGTCACTTTTTACACTATCAGCAAAGAACCTAGTAGGGGCAAGGGAGACCATCATTACAAAGAACATGAACTAGGGAAGATGGAGGTCTGTCAACCCAAATAAAGTTGCACATTTCCCTACATCGTCGAGACGCCAAAAGGTTCGCAGCCTTGTTGGCCAATATTGGAATCCAAGACCAGCGACAATCTTGGAAAGACTCCCCCAATCTGATACACTTCAGTAGTACAGGGAAAGGTTCCTAACTGCCTTTTGATGGTGAGTCCCGAAGGCATGAGATTGCTTCATAGGAATCAGACTCAGTAATAATTGAATTCTAACCCATTTGGTGACCCATTCGTAACCATGCTTGATAGCCAGCGCCTTCGCCATAGCAACACTCATAGCCTTCATGCCATATCTATAGGCACCCAAAAAGTTTCCTTCTTTATCCCGAGCAACCACCCTTACAAAACCCGAACTCGAACTCGCCTCCTAACTCACATCCATATTGATCTTTATAAACACCGGGTTCGTTGACGTCCAACTGGCAGTAATCTCCATAGTTCATGTAATGAGTGTTGGGTGAGTGCCCGGCAATTGGGTAACTTCAGTGAAAGCTTTAACCGAGATGGAAATTGCTACTAATACCTGCCTTGGATTGATTGGTTGTTGGTCGAACAAAAAGTTGCATCTTGCTTTCCAAATTTGCCAACATGTAAAAGCAATATAAGACACCAACTTTCTCTGTTCATTATTCGACCCATTGGCCGACGCCAAGGTATCAGTCAACCAGTTTGCCCATAAAGTGACTTTTTTTCGACTGATCCTAATATTCAAGGCTTCCCCGAACCACACCACTTCTACCCACGGGCATAGCAGGAAAAGGTGTTCGATTGACTCCTCATTATGTTGCAAATGGCACATAGAGGAGATGGAGAGGATCATTTTTTAAATAAATTCGCCATGGTGGCAATAGTCACATGAAGAGTTTTCCACATGAAACACTTAATTTTTGGTGTAGCCTCCATGCTCCACGCCAATTTCCATAGAGAGATTGGAATGGTGGCCGATGTAGAAGAACTCAAATTCTTTTGGGGTCGATTTCTAGTAATAGCCCAATGGTAACCCGATTTGACCGTATAAGTCATTTTTTTTCTTGAAAGGCCACACCAATCTATCCTGAAGCATCGGGTCACCAATGGAAGTCCCCAAGATCGCCTCAAAGTCCCCTTGTAACATATATGGTTTCAAGAATTCGATATCCCATTCCCTAGTATCCGGGCAAATCAAGGATTCCACCTTCAAATTCCGAGTAACTTGCACAGTGCCTAAATGTGCTGGTCTACCGAGAGGATGGATGAGAGCCATCTATCATTCCAAACTCGAACCTTTTTACCTTTCATAATTTGCTAGTGAGATCCCCTAAGCAAGATATCTCTTCCAACCAATAGGCTAGACCAAGCCCAAGAAGCACTCCTGCCTATCTTTGCTTCGAGAAAAGAGCAACTAGGGAAGTATCGAGCTTTCAGCACCATCGCCCACAAGGAATTTGGATCCATTATCAATCTCCAACATTGCTTTGCCAAAAGAGCATCATTAAACTTCTCAAAGCTCCTGAACCCTAATCCTCTCAGCTTTTGATCGACACAATTTCTCCTTTGATACCCAATGGATTCAGTTCTCACCACTTTTTTGCCCCCACCAAAATTTTGAAATCATTGCATCTAATTCATTGCATAACGACGTAGGGAATTTGAAAAGGTTCATTGGGTATGTCATGCGACTGCCTTTATCATAACCTCCCGCCCCGCTTATGATAGAATGGATTGCTTCCACCTTTGAATTTTCCCCAAAAGTCTTCCTTTAACATAGGCCAACCCACATTTCTTCGATCTTCCCCATATAGCTAGGACTCCAAGGTAGAGACCTGAGTCCCCAACCTTACCTATTCCAAGAATGCCGGTCAGTTCCTGCGTTAAAGCCAATTGAATGTTGCCTCCGAAGAAAACACTTAACTTCAGTTTGTTAACTTGTTGTCCCGATGCCGCACAGTAGTCATCAATTAACTGAATTAAGTGTCTACAATTTTCCTTTTCCGCCTTCAGGAAGATTAGAGTATCATCAGCAAAGAAAATGTGGGATATGATTGGACCTGTTATGTTCATCTCTACACTTTCAATCCATTTCTGATCATTGGTATGTTGAATCAGAATAGTGAAAACTTCACTAACCAAGATGAATAGATATGGCGATAAAGAATCTCCCTAATAAAGTCCTCGCGAGGGAGCAAATTTTGAGCAGGGTTGTCTATTAAGAAGAATGGCAAAGTTCACCGATGATACACATCCCATTATCAGGCTTTTTCATCGGAAATCAAACCCCACCTTTTCCATCACCACCAATAGGAAGTCCCACTCCACCCTATTATACGCCTTGTGTATATCCAGTTTAATTCCAACTCTAATTTGTTTTTTGCTTTTCTAAGTTTGAGGAAATGGAATAGTTCGTGTGCGATGCTGATATTATCTTATATTTGTCTTCCTGCCACGAAAACATTTTGGGTTAAGGAGATCAAGTCTGGCAAGAGCACTTTAAGCCGGTTAGCCATCACCTTTGAGAGCACCTTGTATGAGTAGATGCATAAACTAATGGGGCGAAACTGCGAAATAGATTCTGGATTTTGCACTTTTGGAATCAATACAACGTGAGTCGTATTTATCCGATTTGGATTTTGTGTCTCATTCATCAGATCCCTGACTAACTCATTCACATCCTTTGCAATGATGTCCCAGTAAGAATGGTAAAAAATCCCTTGGAATCCATCCGGACCCGGAGCTTTTAGGCCTCCCATTTGTGTTGTTGCCGCTTTAATCTCTTCCACAAAAATCGAGTACTGAGAGTTGCATTCATTTCCTCAGAGACTTTTGAGTTACACAATCCAAAATGTCACCCCAATCTTGCTACCCCGTCGACGTGAAGAGATCAACAAAATGTTCATCTATCAGTTGCCAAACCTGCCTTGGGTTTTCCACCCATTCCCCAATGCTATTTTTTAGCTAAACCACTTTGTTCCTCCTTTTCCTTTGCAAAGTTGATTGATGGAAGAACTTGGTATTTGCATCCCCATCCTTTAGCTGCTTAACCCTTGATCTTTTTTGCCAAAAGCTTTCCTTTTGCCTCCACAAATGGTCCACTTTTTTTCAATAGATCTTCAATTTTTTGAGAATTACCTCTCCAGTTATGTTGAAGACTCCCCAATTTGCTCATCATTTCTTAAATTTGCCAATCTCGTTATTTGAACTTATCTCTGCTCCATTTCATTAATTTGGTATGACAATCATTAATTTTCAAGGTCCATTGGTCTATGGTATTGCCTTCTTGGGAGGTTGCCTAAGCTTGGTTCATTATTTCTCTATAACTAGCTTCTTTTGCCCAAAATGCCTCAAACTGAAAAAGTTTTGTCATCTTCCCCACATTCGGTTCCCATGGACTAATAGTGGTCGGACCTTAATACCGTGTCATGGGTGACCATTATGTTAGGCCATAGCGTCTGCCAGCTCTCATTAACAAACGCCTTATCAAGCTGAGCCTCCACCAATTGTTCTTCCTCGTCCCTTTCCACGTATATTTAGGGCCATTGAACTCCAAATCCATATATTTCCAGCTTGCACATGAAGTCATCCAGGTATCTTGGCCGGTTATATCTAACTTTTACACCGCCTAATTTCTCGTGGTCCCACAAGAATTCATTAAAGCCTCTACCACATATCTGTGGAATATTATCCAGGCTGAACTTCTGAGTCATTCCCCTCCATAATTCTAACTTTTCAGCCTTATAAAAAGTACCATAGACTCCCGTAAAATAGAACACACACTGTCAATCCACCGAACTACATTTAGCATCAATGAAGTGTTTAGAGGCCTCCATGATTTCCACTTGCATCGAGTCGTCCCACCATAGACTTAGATCCCCTGCTTTCCCCATAGATGCGACACTGAATCCATTTGCATAACCCATCCTCCGCTTGACTCCTCATACTCTATGATCTTTCATTTTTATTTCCGAAAGAAAAATCATAGAGGGTTTGTGCTTCCTGATTTGCTCATGTAGGGTACGAACTACCTTGTCTGACCCAATACCACGGCAGTTTAAAAAAAGGTGTATCATGGTGATTGTGTGGTTGTTGAAGGCCAGTCGCTACACATCTGGAAGAATTTCCTTCACCTCTGGTACTCTTACCCACTTTCTTTGCCAACATTGCATTTCTCTCACCAACAGATATCTCCTCCATGTACTCCCACATATCCTGATACTCTATCGAGACCTCCTGTAACTCTTCCTCTGCATAAATCACCATCTCCATCATCAAACATCTTTCCCTTCTGGTCATTATCCTCAGTCTTTTAGCAGCCATCGTTTTTCTCTCTCTATATGGAGTGTATCGTCTCCTTGTTTTTCTCTTCCAACTCCCACTTAGAATTACTGCCACACACCACCACCTATGATCACCGGCATTCCCACTCGCGGTACTTTCCATGCTAGGCTCTTACCTCCGCTTGATTTGGGAAATTTGTGTATTGGTTTGAGGCGTGACTACTGCTCATTCACTCTGAGTGTAGCTCTCTTCCTGACTTTCCTCAACCGTGACCATCGGATTTCGTCCTCTCTCACTGTGTATCTTCATAGGCTTAAGGCCCACAATAAGTCGACTGTTGACTAGAGGCCCACATCCCCCTACTATCCATTGAGCCAGGTTGAGGTTTGGCTCACCGCTCATCCTTTGTATTCTATGCCACCTCTTTAAGCCTTTTCCTTTGTCCTTTTGCAATGCCTCATGGTTGGAGCCCTCCGTTGGTTCAGCACTTTCTTAACTAGCATCCCCTATGATGTCCTCCCTACATCTTTGATTAACAAGCCTGGATCCCATTCTTATCACACCCATCATTCTTCGTTCCCTCATAATAGCCAACGGTCTTGGAGATTCGATAAAATCTCGAACTGGCGCAGCTTTTGTCTATTCCCTGTACCTAGCCATACCACCATTTACGGGTTCAAACGAACACTCCGTATTGGAATGTCTAATTCTACCACAACAATAACAAAAATCCTATAATTTCTCGTATTGAAACTTAACCCAAGGTTCATTGTTGTTGTCTCTCGAATGCCAACACCATGTGGTTAGGGGGTTCGAGGTATTAACTACCACCCTCACTATCAAGAATCCTTTTGCCTTTGTCGGGTCTTCGAATTCTTCAAACTCTCCGATTTTTTACGCCAATCACCTCACATTTTCTTCTAAGTTAAGGTATGGTGGAACACCCTTGATTTGTATCCAAAACCAAAAAACTTCCATATTAACTTCCTTCAGTGCTAACTTATATAGCCATCGTTTGACAAAAAAATTATGTTTCATGACTGTCCACGACACCTGGTTTAGGATTTTGGCTACAATATTCTCATCTTGGACAGTGATACTAAAAGTATTGTCTTTGACCCACTTAACTTCTACCTCACCCATTTCCTTCCAAGAAGATCTGAGAATGTTTCTAACTCACCATTTATTGAGAGTTTTGTCAACCAAAGATGTACCCATTAACTTAACTCCCTACTTCATGGTGGATAGATCCATGTTCCTATCTAAATGGACCACTAACTCCTCAATATATGTTCCTGCCATGTCTTTCTGGGTAAGAATTGTTTCACAGGCTGTCTGAATAGAGGTGTACGAAATGTAGACAGTTGAGGCTTTTCCCAAGTTTTCTCTTTGTTTTTCCTCTTTTCTCTTTCTCACCACACAACTCTTTGACTCCAATTGTAGGTACACAAGGACCACCATCATAATAACAGGGGTTTGTATACATCTATTGAATCCTAGTCTGAAACGTACACTGCTATTAATACCGGATTTAATGTATGCTAGGTAGTTAGCCTTTGCATTTGATTTCATGGATAGTGATAGGAGCATATTCATGCGACTTAAATGGCTTGTTCTCGTGCATTTACGTTATGTTTCTCTAGTTATTTTAGTCCTTTATGCTTCTTTTGTGTGTTTTCAGGTTCTAAGGGCAAGGTATGCAAAAGGATGCCTTTTGGAGCCTTTTGGAGCAAATTAGAGATTGGAATGGATATCATATGCTTGGAGCCAAGAGGATGGACGAAATTAAAGACTTGAAGTAGGAAAGTTAAATCCTAAAAGACCTCATGTTTAAGCATCATTGAAGACTCCTACGCATTTTAGAACACAAAAACAACATTCCTTGCAACCTTAGGACATTGTCGTGTGTTTCCTTGTGTCTCCCTTCCTTGCCATGCAAGGAAGGGCTTTGTTCCCTATTTTAAACACTTAAAGCATTCACTTATCATATCATTCACTTATCATATCATTCACTTATTATAAGCATTCACTTATCATATCATTCACTTATCAAACCATTCACTTATCACTTCCATTCACTTATCACTCACCACATATCATTCATTTATCACTTAACATATCATTCATTTATCACTTAATACATCATTCACTTATCACTTATCATACTCATAATCATCTACACATTTCAACCATTTAAACATATGCATTTCAACTCACATGCATCATCATCATGCAACCAACCTTGCCACATGCTTTCCAAGCTTTCCCCCTTCATCATTAAGCCACATTCACTCCCATTTCTCTCCCCTTAACAGCCCTAAACCGTGCATAATTAAAGGACACCATTCAACACACACATGCACCAAAAGACAACATTGGCATGCATCACATGCATTTCCAACACTTCCCCCTTTGTGCCGTGCCTTCCCTTCCACTTTCCAACCACATTCTTTCAATTCCCACTTCATCATTACACCACCTAAGCCACATGCACTACCATTCTTTAATTCAGCCACTTAATCATTCAACCACAAAACAATCACACAACACACCAACACACATGCATCCTGAAATTCTTTGTCGTGCAATCACATGCATTTCCCTTGACATTTTCAGCCATCACACTTCATCATTACACCACCATTCACTCTTTAACCCACACACACTTCACACAAACAACATTCACATGCATTCACATGCATTTCTAACACAAAACACACTCAAAACCGTGGCCACCTTTGCATTTCAGCATTCCTATTTGCATTTTCAGATTTCCAGCTTTCCAACCTAGCCACATTCACATGCATTCACTCATAATCATTCACCAAACTTGCAGCCACATTTCCACCCACCTCCTAGCTGTCATGTTCCCTCCATTACTCCTATAAATACCCTTGCATTCATTCATTCAATATCATCTCATTTCATACACAACACATTACAAACACATTCTCCCTTCCCTAGCCGTGAGCTTCCCATCTCTCCCCTTATAATCCAAACACCATTTTTTCATTCCCCTTCCACTTCTACACCACTCCTCATCCATTTCCATAATCCCCCAAACCTCACCTTAGACCTTGTGCTACAACAACGAGGAAGATAAGAGGGCCTAAACGTTCATACAATTCAAGTTTGAGTTGTTGGAATGTTTAGGTGTTTCTTTGATTTCAAAGTTTAAATTCAATTCTCTTTGTTTTGTACGTATGAGGAATGGAAGAGAAGAGTGCCTAAACGTTCATACAATTCAAGTTTGAGTTGTTGGAATGTTTAGGTGTTTCTTTGATTTCAAAGTTATGAGGAACTAATCCCCCTTTAGCTAGGGGGTGATTCGAAACTATGTTTATATTTGCAATATGAATTGATTAACTTTCGTTGGAATTTCATAAGTTGTTGATTCAATTTGTTTAACCGTTTGATTGATAACTTATTTATGAATGTTTATTAAGAATGCGCGCTTAATTTTCATGCATGAATATGACGCTAGAATATAAGTGAATTTCACCTAATCGTTATGAACTTATATTCACAAGTAGTGGAGGTTGCTTATAAACAATCGTGTTAAACGAATTCTTGGCACGAGTTTCATGCTCATCATAGTAACGAATGCCTTGTCAACACTTACAGTTTTCATGATGCTTAATGATCTTTGATTGTATCTTTATTGTGCTGTTCACGTAAAGGACTTTTGGAGAATGTTGTGAATTGCGTTGCGCTAACCCATCCAATTCATTAACTTAAGGAAAACTTGACGGTTAATTTAAGCGGACCTAATTAACCCGGAGTGTTGAGTTTCATAATTTATCGAAAGACCAACTGAGAATCAATCTTGTATGCAAGTGTAACATGTATGGAGATGAACCCCTTAGCTAGCATTCATCCATAAATTTCATATTTACATTCTGTCTAGTTTATTAACTTGTTTCTTTATTTCAATTTTCGTAAAAACCTCAATCCCCCTTTTGCTTTAATGTTCATTTTAGTTAGAATTCAATTTAGTTTGTGTTTTTAAAGCATTTTGAGTTTTTTGGTTTGTCTTAGTGTTTTAAACTTTAATTTTGCATTCTTTGAGTCTAGTTTAGTGTTTTAAACTTTATTTTACGTTTTTGAGTCAGTTTCCAAGAGATTTGCAATCCCTCCTAATCCCCGGTCCAGAACGATCCCTACTTATACTTATACTACAAATCGACAAAAAAAGGGTTTAATTTGTGTGCGTATAAATCTCGCATCAGATAGCTGGAGGTATACCTTTCTCATTTTTGTAACCTAGTTCGGTTGGGGCAATTTATGGCTACTCCCATCACCTAGCTTTTTTGATCTGCCTTTTGCCTTATTGTTTCCTTTGCATTTATCGTTGATGGGTGTGCTTTTCCTCATACTCATTTCCGCCATCTCAGCAAATGGGACCCTTCTAACCCAGATAAGATCTAAAATATGGATGATGTGATAGGGAAGAGGAAAGATGTGGATCAGGCAACCAAAGCTAAAGGGCATAAGGGATGGAAGAGGAATCTAAGATAATGCGGGATTTGGGGTTGGTTGGTGGATAGTAAATTCGACTATGAGGTTCAAGTTGAAAGAAAAAGATAGGGGATTTGAACTCGTGTTGTCAGAGGGTTGGTTGGGAGAAACCAGTATCTCAGCATTGGGTTTACTAGAGATTAATTGTGCACTGGGTCTACCAGGAAAACGAACTACCTCTCGGTGGAGGGACTCTCACGGAGGTTAGAAGTGCTCTCACGACGGAAAGAAAAATCCAATTTCGTAGTTTATAAAAAACAGAATTTAGTATTCCTCTATCTGACCAAATCAAAGTCTACAACTTCACTCCTATTAGAATAGATTTTGATCGCCATTCGGAGTGGAGTACCTAGGTTGATAGGCATCTGCATGATTGGTAGAAGTGTCAACGACCACAAAATTTCGGCCAAGCAAAGTCAAATCTGTTGGAAAACTGGGCCAAAAAACCCCGATACAATCGTTGGTCTCAGGGTCAAGCAGCTAGGCATACCGAACCAATTCTGAGATTGGTTTGAAGGTGCTAACTTGGCCATGAGCGTAGGAAATGGGCTTGGGTGCTATTCGACTCATGGAGGTTGATGAATTGGATGTTATAACCAGTTTGGTTTTCACTACTTGGGTTCGGGAGGCTTGGTTTGGAGATCTTCACTTCGAACTTTGGGCTTGCATGCCTAAGGCTTGCGTGGCTTGCTAGTTCTGCACTGCAGTTGGTGACGCTGCTGCTGGTGGAGGCCACCCAGCCTCCATGCTAAGTTGTGAGGAACGACGTGAAGGGCCGAGGCCACACCATGGTTTTAGTTCTCCAGTCCAAATCTATGCACGTAAGGAGTGTCGTTCATTATTGTTTCAGAATTTCTAACCATGTTTTCCCTTGTCTAATGCACGTGAATCAAGGGATTAAAAAAGTGGAAATTTGTTGAAATAAGAAATGTTCCAAATAGTAGAAATTAGAAAAAGAAATTAAAGCTGCTTTGAGAATTAAATCTAGCTTTCAATAAATGTATCAAATTGTGATAGTAAAATTTCGCCGCCTTTGGATTTGACGAAATTGTACCTACAAAACAAATTAAACACCTTTGGTTACAGCCAAAACCACACGCCCAATGAAAGGCTGTTTGGCCAATGAACCTCCAATGTTAAAGTTTGTTTCATTGAAAAAAAAAACAAAGATTTTAGAGTTGAGTTTCGTAGAAACAACTTCAACTTACTTGAGAAGTGTGTATATTGAGGTATTTATAGGGAGCATGGCCGACCACATAGGTTGAGAATCCCAGGCTACGTATCAATGTCCAGTTAGCCAAGTTATGTCCTTCGATGGATAAAGTTGTATTTGTGCAATGGCAGTAAGGAGGTTAATATTTGAAGATATTGTTAAAGTCAATTAATAATATCCTAAGAATTATCTTGGAGAATTCTTGGTTGGATGTTATTGTACTTCCTTGAATAAATTACATCTTCAATTAGAAAAGCTTAAAGGTATGAATTAGTTATTTATTCTACCTTTATTCCTCTGCCTTATTTCCCTGCCATGGGTAACGGAGCTTGGAGATATCATAGTCAGTAGCACCAAGCTTCTTGGTAGTTAAATTGTGCGTGGAACAGATGTGGGCCTTGTCAATTTAATGCGGCATTACTGTCAACAAGGTTCTAAAAGACGTTAGGTGCTAGTCGAGCAGCGGGCTGTGGCCTAACGCTTAGGCGAAGGCCTTGGCAGACTGGCAAACTTAAGTAATAGGAGTGGTGGCCTGCCGCCTAGTGCCTAGGTGGCGCTAGGTGAGAATTTTTAGAATAGTGCCTATCAATCAAGAATATGAAAGTCCACGTGTCAACTTGAGGGTTTTTAAATTAATTTTGGCTCCACAATACTTGAATATATGCACCCAAATGTATGTACAAAAATGTATTATATTAAATTAACGTATCCAAATCTCTATACTGAAATAAATATACAAAAATATATTACAGAAATTAATGTACCTACACAAAGAACACAAAGTGTATCGAAATATATTCCATAAAATTTTACCTAAATGTCTACAACAAAAAATATTATGACGAGCGAAATAAAAACAGGAATTGTTATTGGAATTCAAAAAATCTCATTCTACACTCCAAACTTTCTATATTAGGAAATAAAAATACACTCGTGAGGAGTGTAGAATGAGATTTTTGGAGTGCCAATAACACTTCCCATAAAAATTAGAACTAAATTTAACTAAAACACCAAATTAGGAAGAAAAAAAACATCAAACTATGATTAATATACGAGGTGATTAAATATATGTTGACATGGACATACAGTCAGGAGACTAAAATTATTTACCGATCTTTATTGTTATTTTTTTTAATAAACGATATTATCGACACTAAGGAGTTGAAGGAGTGACTAATCTTTATTGTTATTGAAATACAAGTTACAACAATACAACATATATCAAAAGTTCTAGTTTATACTATTTAGGAAGGGAAGTATTATTGGCACTCCAAAAATCTCATTTTACACTCCTCACAAGTGTATTTTCTTTCCTAATATAGAAAGTTTGGAGTGTAGAATGATATTTTTGGAGTGCTAATAACAATTCCCTAAAAGAATGTGATTGAATAAATATACAGAAGTAGATTCCAACAGATTTTGGAATATATAATCCCTTTATAACTTGTGTGACAAGTAAAGCCTACCTGATTAGGATAAATAAAGCCATAAGGCCACAAGAGAGAGAGTGTATAATTCACAACACTAAGCTCTCTCTTGCTGTCCCTCCCTACCCTCACCATACAAATTTTCCTCAGAAAAGAGGCATATTATTGTTACAATTAAGTCTCTTTCCCTAAAACTTCTTAATTTATATCTTTATGTGCCAAGTATCTATTAGTTGATTAGTGGTATCTTTTTTTTTTAGGATAGTGCTATTCGTACATCCATTTTTCACTTGTCACACATTCTTGTTAATTTTTTGTCATTGATCTTCTTCGATTCATTCGATCCAACAACTAAAAATTAAGAGAGATGTGTGAAAAGTAAAAATAAGTGTGTGCATATCATACCTTTTTTTTTATTTCTTTTTATTGTTGTAAGAAGTATCAAATTCAAATTTTCCGTTACCTATTGATTATGATTTGAAAAAAAAAAAGGAAAAAAAGTCCTTGAGAAATGGCGTACTTTTCATTTCGTGCATTTACCAACCAAACTGAAGGGTTAATATGCTTTTTTTTATTTTTTTATTTCTATGTAATGAATTCTTAATTACATTATATCGAATGAGATTAACAAGGTCTACAAATTATTTACTTTTAACTGCAATAGAATCTCTATACTCCAAATTAATAACCTCACATTCAAATATATTAAAGAGTTGGAAAAATTAAATGCAAAAATGTAACCAAGCAAGTTCATTATTCCCGACATTAAAGTGTGCGCAGCTTGACGGTGTCGTGATGTAATCGATCCTTCACATGAGGCACCGCCACCACTTGATAATCAATAGTAATATTTTCAAGAGTATCCGTGCCTTCTTCTTAATCTAGTTCTTCAGTTTCTAAATGCTTCCAAGGCATTTTTTTGCTGAGTGCTTCATGGCAATATTTATAAATTTTTCGTTGAGTTGTAAGTTGATGCTTATTTTTCGACCAAAAAACAGTTTATGCTTATTTTGAGCTTATGCAGGGTTTGGTATCATCCTCTGTTGCTATTATTATTTTTATTTAAGTCAATCCTATGTTATTAATAAAATAGAAGTTATAACATAAATCTAGAGGTGTATTATTGTTATTAAGTCTTTTTCCTAAAAATTTCATCATTTATATCTTTTTTTATATATATATATATACAATGATATATTTAGACTAAGCAAGTCTATCAATTATGTCATGGCAAGACGTATGGGAAGTTAAGACCGTTACTATTCACTCTAAATGGTAATTGTCTTAGAACAAGCCCACCCATGCACAAGAAATCTTTAGAAGTGACAGGAACATACAACTCAGCAAGGCAGGTGGTGTTCCCAACCCATTAAATTTTGATAGTTGGATTTTGTCATTTGCTCACTTAATCATACCTGGAGAAGCTGAAAAGTCAAAAACAAAAGGATGTCCTTTTAACTGTGTTATATCTTTCGACTTCCGTTATACTACCGTTTTTCGCCACTATTCCACTAATTAATCACACCTGACGAAAATTGTGTGGAAGGAAAATGCATGATTAATTAGTGGAATAGTGGTGGAAAACGGCAGTATAACGAAAGTTGGAAGATATAACAGAGTTAAAAAGACATCCTTTTGTTTTTGACTTTTCAGTTTCTCCAGGTATGATTAAGTGAGCAAATGACAAAATCCAACTGTCATGTGCAAAGCACTATATTGCTCAAGTTGTTCTTTATGTCTCAAACTCTCTCCAGTTTTATTTCTAAAGGACTCTATGACTTCTCAGACTTATGTCCTCCTTATTCTCCATTACCTTAAACCAGCTCCTAAGCCTTGTTACAACCGTTTGTAAGAACCTACTTCATCTCTTGAGGGTAATTTGTCGATGTGTGGACATTATATCGTGTATTCTGTAAAACATATAAAAAAAAAAAAAAAATCGTTATTCGCTCTTTCTTCTCATGATCCTTATCTTTGCTATATATTTTTCAATTCTAGATAATGATGTTTGTTTTATTTCTTTTTTATTATTATTATTATTATATGTTTGTTATTTTAGTTACATTGAGATTGGACTCTTTTTTTTTTTTCTTATTTATTGTCGTGTTTTTCATTCTCTTCTCTCCGTACACGTTCTGTGACACGTCAATTGTTTTCTTCCTCATCTGCTCATTCAACTTTTCCTGCTGTTGGTTTTCCAAAAGAGGTCTTCAAACATATTCTTGATCTGAGCAAGAGATTTTCTCTATTAGAACAAGTCATTAAGATTTCTACCAATGATCTCAGCCATCGGGTTTCTCAATTGGAGCAATGTATCCACTGCATACCCAACAACATGCTCGCTCCACTTATTCATCATTTATCCTCTGATGAATATTCTGGATTTAGTACAGATTGTGTTACACCCCCTTCCCGTATTCCTTGTTCACTAATTCTGAATAAACACCATTGCCAACTACTACTCCAGAGGAGGATCTGAATGAGGATCTCGAAGAGGATCCAGAGGAGGATCTCGAGTGGAATACCAATGAAGACTCGATGATCAAGCATGATTGATTCTATTTCTTTTTTGGCTTTCCCTGAGACAAAAAGGGGGAGAGATTGTAGCTAGCGGGAAAGACTTTAGCTAGGAGAGTATTTTAGTTTAGTGAGAGTTTCTTTCAGTCTCTTATTTGGACAATAAAAGATGTTTGATTGATTATCTTTATTTGTTTAATAAAGCCTATTATTATTGCAACATCTAGTCACCGGTATTTTGTTTAATGTGTGCAGGTTACAGACTTTAGCGCATGATCTTTAATATTTTTTTTATGAAATATTGTGATTAAGGGTTTTGTCTAGGAAATGTCAAAGGGGGAGATTGTTAGTGCAAAATTGGCAATTCTTGACAAAATGTCCGAGTCTGTAATAGCTTAGATTTGTTACATATTTTCAATTGTAATTGTTTAAGTCTAAGGATATCTCTCACACTTTCAATTGCAAGGATGTTATGTAAATGAGATACTTATTCAGGTACGTTTGCACGCACGCATCCTACTACATTCATCAGATATCTCATATTATTGTATTTGAGATAGGACACCTACCCATCATGTGTTTTATCTCTTTAAGATGCGTTATCCTTTCTACATTTATTATCAAAGCACATCTTTTGTTGGTGGGATATATCTAATTGCATGCTTTCAACATAAACTGATTATTTATCTAGATGTTGCAATGGTTTGCCGTTCTTATCTTGTTTTAATCGGTGCGGTGATTTTGATCTATATATGAGATGTCAAGTCTTTGGAGAAAGTCTGCATGAATATTGGTTTTTTTTTTTTTTTTTTTTTTTTTGACAAAAGAATCAAAAGGCAGCTTTTTGTTTTGAGCAAGAAAAATAATTTTTATACTACTGCTGTCTAGTGTTTTCGACAACATGTGTTTTTAAAAGAAAATATTATTTTTCATACTGCTTTCATTTGATTTTTTTAATTGAATGTCAATTATGAAAATGTCCTTTGTGATCTTTGTAATTGATTGTTTTTCAACAAACACTTCATCATATATACATTCTGCATGATCGAGTTAGTATCTTGTAAAGTTCGAGGGAAAGGTGATTGACAACCACGTTAGTGTCGTGCCACTTCAACTCGAAGGCTGAAGAAAGATCAAGTAGCAAAGCGCGAAGACAAAGCTACCAGCTAGTATGGGTGTCTAGTTGATGAGTTCTTGCAAGTCTTTATGTATTCTTTCTTTCTTAGTGCTTCTTGGCTTAGTAGCCCGAGGATTTTCCTAATTATGGGTTTTGCCTCGTTAAATCCTGCATCTTGTGCGCACTCTTTATATTTATGCTGAATATTTGTGTAGGATTTTGTTTGCATAACTGGATAATATAAATCATAATTTGAATTAGTTTTAAGTTCGAACCTATTTACACCTCTAGGTTAAATTAGTACTCATCCTAGGACATTCAATAATTACCCAAATCCTATCTTTACTACATTCCCATTGACTGTATTCAAGTAAGTAATCCCTATTTAAATCAATTAAGGATATTTATTTTCTCATCTCAAGATATTATTTTCTATTTAATATGTTGAGAAAATTCTTTCCATACACCTTGGCCAATATGTTGCCGGCATGTGTAAGGTAAAACTCTAACATTATGGTTGTCCCTCTCCCCGTATATATCTCTCTAATTCTACTGAATTTTGGATGCTTTTACTACCTCTAAAACCCCCAAACACTTACTCTATTCAAAGAAACTAACTTTGGCATCAGAGATCCATTGGCCTAACCCCCCTCCCCCCCCCCCCAACCTCATGGGCGTGTAAGGCTTAGGTCTTTGATCAAAGCTATTGATTGTTTTGCAAGTGCATTTTCATCAAAGCAAGAGACGGCAAAAATTTGCATCAACAAATTAGTGCTCTCATTGAAAGTTGATTCAAATACTCAAAGAAGACTCTTGCATTTGGTTTCTCGAATTTGTGTTATGTTGAATTTCTCAATGTCGTATCAATTAATTTTTCCTAGAACAGTTTCTTAATCAATCCCTGGAGAAATGATACGATGGTACGAAATTTAGAAACCACAACGAATAGAACCTTGTATTGTATGTAAAATAATTTGGACCAGAAGGTAAAGATGAGGATATAGGCCCACGACGGCGATTATTAAGGCTCAACGCGATGGCGGAATGAGCCTCATCGCCACAGAGCCACACCACCACCTTCACCGCGACTAATCAACCACGACAAGGCCGTCAGGCTATGACCTAGGTACTTGCATCGATGCCCTTACAACGCCTCAATCCTTAATATCCTAGTAGGAGGCCCAAAGCTTGGCAGCTGCCACTACAAGGCTAGGGTAAGAGGCCCAACCCATTACAGTAGCAAGCCTAGACCCACGAGAGCCCAGCAAAAGTAGCCTAAGGGCAGGCAGGCTAGGCCTAGCTCGCTGCCAGCAAAGCCCAGCCTACTACTAACCGAGCCTAAGCTCGCAAGGAGCCAGCGTCGACCCAACGCACATCGTAAGCCCAAGGCCAGCTGCTACACATGTGAGCCCAGTGCGCCCTCGCACGTTCTCTAACCACCTAGTTGGGTTGTCCCATCCATGACCCACCTCATCGACCCGTCAAATCTGAGACCACTTCAAGTGATCCCAATTCTAGCCACCGACCTGGCGATCGATCCAGGGATATTTTCACCCCATTTTTCTACAGGAATGCCTGTTCTGGGTTTGCTTTTCATACCTGTAGTCCACTACATTTCTACCATACATGGGGAAGTCCATTATCCAGAACCCAAATGGCGAACATCAATTGTCTCGGCATGTCACCGATTTAACCATCACCCTTATGCAGCAGACCACCTTGATGAAGCAACACCCAAAGCGCATCGAGACACAAAGCGTCTTAGATGAGGTATCCTAAAGCAAGACAAGAGTAGACGATTATGACTCATTTCAGCGATGTCCAGGCAAACAGCCGCTCAACCCGCTATGAACCGTATGTTCAGGTAGTGCGCACTCTCATTTGGGTTATTGGGAAAAATGTATTCTCTTGCTTTAATGCGCAAAGAATCATTTATTCTAGACTCGACTCACGAGTCAGTGTGTATTCAAGGTTGGGTCCATACTTCGATGAGCAGTCTGGACATTCCAAGTGTTGCTTCTACATGAGGCTAAGCCGACAAAGAGATTCTCTTGCGAGGCACCAGAGTAGGCAGCCACATGACGTATTGAGGAAAGCACGAGAGTAGTCTAACTTGAGTTCCACTGGCAGCCCCCACCCCTGCTCACCAGCCAGAAATGAACCATGTGCACTGCGATCGCATCACAAACTAGCATGACATGAAAAAGAGCAACATAGACTAGCAGGTCAATACCGGAGGCTCCACTGCCCCACCAGAGGCAAATCCAAGAGAAAGTACAAAGACTCGTAGTAGAGCAGCTGTGCAAATTTTTGCGCATTGAAACTGCCGACAATACCCTTCGAAGAAAAGTGGCCAACATGAGTAGGTCATTATTCACAGACAAGATCGAGTAAATGGAGCCACCATGGAAGTTTATCCCGCCACATTTCACCTTATTCAAGGAAGATGAAGATCTGGACTGGTACCTGATGCATTACTAAAGCACAATGACCCTCTACGGCAACAACGACACTCTCATGTACAAAATCTTTGCCATGACACTCTAAGGAGAGGTGTAAGATTAATTTCATACCCTGCCGCCACACTAAAATCGAAACTTCAGCGAACTTTTCTTAGTTTTCACTTATGAATATCCATCATATTGCTCTATTGAGAAGAAGTTTAACTACCTCTTCAACATGAAAAAAGACCTGAGGAAGTTAATCCACACATATGCCAAGAGGTTCAATGTGGAAAAGGCAAAGATTTTCAGATACGATGACACCAGTGCAAGCTCAACCTTTAGAAAGCAGTTTCTAGCAAATCATCCCCTATTCTAAGAGCTGATCATGGGCGAGAACTTGACCCTGGCAAATTCTTGTGCTTTGGCAGAAAAACACTCCCTCGAGGATGAGGCCAAGCACTCCTAGAAGTTGCTTGAGCAGCCACGCAATGACACGAAGCCAGCTCAGAAGAATGCAAGTGATAAACTGCTCAATGACAAAAACAAGCCAGAAAGCAGATACGGGGACTGATCATCAGCGAAATGAGGCTCAGCCCCTAAGGTGTACACCAAGTTCTTAGTCTCGATCAACCAGATCTGTCATGACCTCAAAGATAAACCATGGTTCAAAATGCTGCAACCTAAGAGATACCTCCATGCTGGATCAAATAAAGTACACAGAGGTTCAAGGCATGTAACTAGTGACTGCATCACATGGACGGGGTACTTTGAGAAGCTAGTGAAGAAATGAAAATGTGAGAAGTATATAAACAAGCCAGCTGTGCGGCCGAGGCGAAATGCGAACGCCGATGTCGAACCCCAAGCCAAGACAATCTGACTCAACGGTATCTTTGCTGAATCTGAGCATCTAGGAACCACCAATAGTTCTAAGAAGAGAAAGATCCAGCAGATGAAATTAGTCTTCCAAGTTTAAGCCGTAGATATTGTACATGGGCCAATCGTCGGCTTCACCGAGCAAGGTGCTAAGTGAGTATACTTTCCCCACGACGATGCCTTGGTGATATCTGTTCAACTAGCCATCGCCATCATTGCCAGAATTATGGTGGATAGCGGCAACGCAGTCAACATTCTACAACTGTCAGTTATCCAGAAGATGGGCCTGGAAAACACGATTAAACGCAGAGCAAAGGTCTTGACTGGATTCAATGAACTTACTTCAACTGCCATTGGCACAATCATGCTCGGCGTTATCAACCTTCCAATTGTCTCATCGTAAATCTTCATGATCGTCAGCAACCCATCTCCCAATAACGGGATTTTGGGCTGACCTTGGCTAGTGAATATTAGAGTCGTGACCTTGATCGAGTATCAGAAAATCTGATTTCGCATCCCTAAAAAAGCAGTTAGAGAGATCAAGGGTAACCAGACCATGTTTCACTGATACACTTTACAAATTCTCAAGGAGGCAAAGAAGTTTTTATCCCCAGTAGTAGAAACTAGAGTGCAGAAAGACAATTCTACCTACCAAATAGCAATCATAGTAGATGGGTCAAAAAGATGGCGTCAAGGTTGACAATGCCCTGGTAAATGAATCAGGATGGAAACCCTAAGAGGACATTGAATACCCTCACCAGCTAGAGAAGACAGTTAAGATTGGCTCACGTCTAAGTCCGACGGAGAAGGAGGAACTCACGACTTTACTTAGGGAGAATCATGATTAGCCTCTGACATGCCCGGCATTGATCCAACGGTAACTTTTCGTAAGCTGCACTTACCCCTGATGCCAAACCTGTGATCCTAAAAAAGGCGACATTTTACACCCGAGCGAGTAACGATTATTGAGAAAGGAGAAGGGCAATGTCGGCATTGAGGAAGTGGCACATCTAGCGTGGCTGGCCAACGTTGTGCTAGTGATGAAAAAAAAGAAGGGTAATAACACTGATATTCCTTAACTTGATAATTACACAAACAATTCTTAAGTGTGGGGTTTCATCACAAAAGGCCTCAATATTAGTTGGAGTGGGGTTATGATATTTATACTCTTCTTTTCTTAAAGATACGATCAATGTAAGATATTTCAACATGCCCTCTCACGTAGGACCCAATTAGTGGGTCACACGTGGAAGATCCACACATCGACAACTACGCGGAGCCAAAATGACTCACCCTAAACACGAAGCCGAGGAACCCACTATCTTCGGGTGGGGCCAAGGGGACCCACCTATCATGTGGCAGTATAGTACGCTCCCACTCCTTGACTCTGATACTATGTTAAATTGTCAAAGAAACGGGCCAAAGGCCCACTTCCCACAACACCGATATTGTCCCCAACTTGTTAATTACCACCCGCACAATCAGTCAGATGTTGGGTTTTTATCTCAAAGGCCTCGATATTAGTTGGAGTGGGTTAGGATATTTAAACTTTTCTTTTCTTAGAGATGCGGTCAATGTGGGATATTTCAACACGCCCCATCACGTGGGACCACATCAGTGGGTCACATGTGAAAGATCCACATGGAGACAACCAACCAATGGGACTTACCCTATATGTAGGCCCAAGGGATTCACCATCCGTGCTAGCTAAGAGGGCCTGCCCATCATATAGCAGTTCAATTCGGGCCAATCCCTGGCTTTGATACCATGTAAAATCATCAAAGAGACGGGTAAAGGCCCATTTCCAACAACACCGATATTGTCCCCAACTTAGTAATTATCACTTGCATAATCTGTCAAGTGTGAGGTTTTATCACAAAAGACCTCAGTTAGTTCGAGTGGGGTTAAAATATTTAAACTCTTCTTTTCTTAATGATACAGTCAATATTGGATATTTCAACACATATCTCATGTTTTATAGTTTGGCCCCCTGACCTGCTCTATACTCTCTCTCTAACTCGTGACCCGTTCTCTTTAAAAAAAAAAAAATCCTTTAAACATGTTGTACAAAAATGTGGGAAATTGAAAAATCAGAAAGACACAAGCACCTAGGTATTCTCCCTACATGACTACAACCACAAATGCGAGCATTTCTCTATGTAACCATGTTTTGCAATCCATTGTTGTCATACTCTAATTTTAAATGCACTCGCCCAACTAAATCCAAGGGATTCGTGTAAGAGAAAGCAAGTGTAGTTTTGGAACTCTTAATTCGAGTTTGAACTCTTACGAATATATTTTTTTGGGCCATTAACTCTGCTGTGGTGTGTTGTTTGACTTGGGGGCCAAAAGTACAGTGTCGACTCATGTGGTACGGACTGCATAGGCGTGAAAACTAATTTTCCATCAATATATGGTGAGATACCTCATATATATTAAAAGAAATGGCACTCACCTGCCTTGTTACGTGTAAGATTTTCCAAACAAACCAACTTTGTTCATGTTCGTGTTAGACCAACACCAAGGGTAAGACCCAAATCCAAAACACAAATATATAGATTTAAACCCAAAAATGTCACCCAATACTGAGACCTAAACCCAAAAAATTTAGCTTTGATTTTATTTCATTTCAATCTATTGTATTTTTAGTCAAAGGAAAAAGAAAAAAGGTTCTTAAAAAAATACCCATATTGTTGAATGTTAAGGATGATCCTAAGTGAAGCAATGACTTCAAGAGATGCAGTTTTTTGGAAAGAGACTATAGATGATAAATTTGAATCATTAATATCTAACCAAACATGGGTTTTAGTAGACTTGCCCCAAGGATCAAAAGCAATAGGTTGTAAGTGGGTATTTAGAAGAAAATACAATATAGACGAGTCTATTTAGACATTTAAAGCCAGGCTAGTTGCCACATTTAAAGCCAGGCTAGTTGCCAAGGGTTTAGGGAATAGACTATTTTGATACATATGTACCAGTAACTAGGCTCACATCAATTAGAATATTGTTTGCATTGGCATCTTTATATAATTTGCATGTGCATCAAATGGATGTGAAAACGACATTTTTAAATGGTGATTTGGATGAAGAAGTCTACATGGAACAACCAAAAGGGTTTGTTCTCCTTGGGAATGAAAAGAAGGTTTGTAAATTAGTAAAGTCGTTATGGATTGAAGCAAGCACCAAAACAATGGCATGAAAAGTTTTATTTTGTCATTTTATCATATAGATTTAGACATAACAGTGCTGATAAATGCATATACTCTAAATTCACAATGATTATGGTGTTATTATATGTTTACATGTCGACGACTTGCTAATTTTTGGTACAAAAATGAAAGGTGTATCAGAAACTAAAGAGTATCTAAATTCAAAATTTAAGATGAATGACTTGAATGAAGTAGATACTATCTAAGGAATTAAAGTAAAGAAGCATAGTAGGGGTTACACTTTGTGTCAGTCACATTATATAGAAAAATTACTTCTTAAGTTTAAGCATCTACAAATGAAAGAAGCAAATACCCCTTATAAGCCTAGTGAAACTTTGCTTAATAATTCTAGTAGGTCCATTGCACAGCTTGAGTATGCTAGTGTAATTGGAAGTTTAATGTATGCCATGCATTGCACCATGCCAGATATCGCATTTGCAGGAAGCAAACTTTCTAGATACACTAGTCATCCAGATACTACTCATTGGAAGGCAATAAATAGAATTTTTTTGTTATCTTAAAAGAACTATTAACCTGAGTTTAACTTACTTTGAGTTTCTAGTAGTACTTGAAGGATATTCAGATACAAGTTGGATAACAAGTGCTAATGATAATAAGCCTACATCAGGGTGGATTTTTACAATTGTTGAAGGAAGAATTTATTGGGCTTCGAAGAAGCAAACATATATAGCACATTCAACTATGAAATTTGAATTTATAGCATTAACGACAGCAGGTAAAGAAGCGGAATGAATTAGAAATTTGTTATTGAAAATAGAGTTGTGGCCACAACCAATGCCATCTGTTTCCTTATATTGTGATAGTGAAGTTACTTTGTCTAGAGCATACAATAAGGTATACAATGGAAAGTCTAGACATATTAGCTTGAGACATGAATATGTCAAGCAATTAATAACTGATGGGGTTATTAATATTATTTATGTTAAATCAATTAATAACTTGGCGGATCCGTTAACAAAAGCACTTTCAAGAGCTTTGGTAGTTAGTACATCTAGTGGAATGGGGCTAAAACCCTTTACTGAAAATTAGCCACTAATAATGGTAACCCGACTTTGTCTAGAACATCACTAGTTTAAAAGTTTAATGGGTAATAACAAATTATTGATAAGTGTCTGTAAAAGCACTGAAAATTATTATATAGCTCATTCCATGATGATTAATGCAAGACTGCTACGTTTAGGAGGATGAGTTTTATCTCTTAATGAGGTTATTTGTAGTTATGTCTATAGTAGCAGAGACATGAGAATGAACATCACCTATATGAACATAAGAAGTGGTGCTGCTTCTACCAAGGGTTGGGTTTTCTCTTGTAAATATTCATGAAACCAAGATGAAGCACAATGCCATAATAGTGCTTAATTAGTTCAAAAAATTCTTTAAAGAAATAAGACATAGTCATATCTGTAGTGATTCTGGTTTTAACATAAGAATAGTTGGTTTAAACTTAGGTCACCATCGCATTCGTTATAACTTTGAATTACTTACAGTAATTAAAGGTTTAGTTCAAAAGATACCTTTATTGTATGCATAATTATATCGGTATGCTTGTGATAATTATAAAGAGAGAATTGTTGTAATATTATTTTCTATGTATTCTTAAAATAGGGAAGGATTGTTGAATATTTATATATATATATATATATGCGGTTCTTTGACGGAAAGTTGGGTTATTGACTCGACAATCATATCTCTTCAATTTGAAGCATTGCAGCTTTTCATTGTTGCTAACAAAGATGGACAAGGATTGTCTGCCCTCCCACTTTCGATGTCTTTCTGTGCCCTCCTGTTTGTGTGGTCACGGTTAAGCCACGTCAACATTTTATATTACTATTCATTTTTGTCTTATTATCTCTATTAAAAAAACAATATAAAATGTTAACGAGGCTTAACCGTGACCACACAAAACAGGAAGGCACAGGAGGGCACCGGAAGTGGGAAGGCAGACAATCCTTGTCCAACAGAGATACCCATTGGTTGGGCATCTGACCGCATGCTTTACAACGTATATGACCTTTGGGTAATTGGTGTTTTGTATCAGATATGTCCATTGGACATACTGCTGCAATGAGTTGTATCCCATGGTGAAAAGGCATACTCAAACCAAAGGATGTGTCTAACGGGTGTAAATCTCTCTCTATATATATTGGTAACATTAGTAGAAGAGAATTTCATTTAGAAATTTATTGTCTACACAATTGCTTTGCTCTTTTCTATCTTTCACATTCATACAATTTCTTTTTAGTTATTTATAAGGGAATACAATTCGGTTTTGCTAATCGAATATTCCATACTTTTTGTATCCTAGAAGTGATTTGTCAAGAACCTTTTAGCAAACTCATTCGAGTGGGGACAAATAACACTTTAAGAAAACGATTCAAGTCGTACCTCAAAGTCATCCTTCAGATTATTCTCTATTTTTCTACATTTACTCTAACATAGCTAGCTTTTGTCGACCTTGAGTCGTGTTAAAAGTTTCCACTGATCTTCCTAATACGATTGAGAATAATGTTGAGCATATTCTTGAAACTTGTGGATTCCACGCTGAATACATCTAAACCTCAAAAGATGTAGATAAAATTTCACCGGTAGATATTGTCGCTCTGTAATAGTAGAGGCCTTTCAGACCAATGAAACGGGTAAGCTTTCCTCCTACTTTCAAAGATTTTCTTGTTTTTCCCCCCATTCATGAAGGTAATTAGTGTCGTTGTTGCTCAATTAGAATATTTCACATGACTGTGCTTTCTCTATCAATTGACCAGTGACAAAGAGCATGCCGTTTCCAAAAAAACAAAAAAAAAAAAAAAAAAAAAAAAGAGACGCCCATGCCAGTGATAGGCTGATTGTTTGACGATGGCCCTACTAGGGCAAATCCTGGGCCACTAAGAGAACGCGACGTGCAAATGGCCTGGATAGTTAAAAGAGGACAAGATGCCAATCAAAATCAGAGAGGAAAGGATAAATTATGAAAGGTTGTCAAAACTTGGGCTAATTATAGCCAGCATTATTGGGAGTTTTCTTGCAGACTTATTATTATATATAATTGTGAGTAGTGGTGTAATGTTGCATACAAATAGGAAGAAGGGCAAACAAGTAACGAGCAACAAGAGGATGATCTGATCAGCTGGATTTTCACCTGACACCTGTATACCCCAATCCCCTTACGTCTGCAATTCTGCTAGCTAGCGTGAGAGACGTATGGACAATATTTAAAGGGGGGTGGCTCAATTGTAATTGGCTTTTATGGTTGAAGGATTAGTATTTGTGTGGGCGGAATGAATTGAAGCTTAAAACCCTTTGTCCTGTCTCACATCTCTGTGTGGCGCAATATGAATCAATCCATCGATGGGTGTGGTGTTGATATGGAGGAGGGCGGCATTGAGACGCTTTTTTCCTACAGTCACTTATGAGTTACGTGCGTACAACTTACGTGTTAACATAATATAAAAATGTTCGTGCGTAATTGTGATTATGTGTTGTTTTCTTTCATTTCATGACTTCACAATATAAAAGGTTTATACATAATTACAACATATGTATATAGTATATGTATACAATTATGTGTTATATCTCTCATCGTATGACTTGTATACGATGAGAGATACAAAATACTAAGATTGTATACAAAAATTAAAGAGTTACTTCATAAAAGAAGTTAACCCAAAGAGTTAGCCTTCTAACAAAATTGAGATTAATGAGCATTATCACTTACCTTATCTTTCTTTCTGCCTTATCCATCTTATTTGTTAATGAGGTAATGAGAAAGGGATGGGTGAGGGACAAAACAACGTGTGGAATGACGGGTGATCAGCAAGAAAAAAAAAAAAAAAACAATGATACCTAGAGTGAAAACTAAAACAATAATTTAGAGGCAATTCGAAATAGTGTTAACTATCAAACTTTGATTTCGTTTTCTCTTCCTCTTTATTAATTTTCATACGGATTTCTTCTTTACTTCTAATTAAACAAACGAAAACTAAGGGGTGTATTGAGTAGAGATTTTGAAGGGTTATAACCCACAAAATTTTGATGGAGCTTTAACGGAAAGTCATGGCTCGTGAAGGGAGGAGATTTTATATGCATGCTTTTAATTTTGTTTAACTAGTGAATGACGATGAATAATTGTTTACCTAGTGACTAAGACAACGAGCTCAGAGTTTTAATTGATTTCTACGCACTTGAGCTGGATTTGTTGTATGCTTAAAATACTATATCAAATCTCTCCAAATTCACCTAAATTCCTACTTTTTGAAATTCTTTGAAATCAAATGCTAGTGACTGAACAAGAAATTTTAAAAACTCATTTCAAATCATAATTGAATACATTCGAATTCAGTAAAATTTTATAAACTCTCCTAAGATTCTAAATGAATACCCTTGAATTTGTCAAAAAAAAAAAAAAAAAAAAATCTCCCATAATCCTAATTAAATGAACTGAACTTTAAAACTTCAATTAAAATTCTGATTAAATACATCCATATTTCTGTAATCTTTCAATAAATCACAATTTAAAATCCTTTAAAAAAATCATAATTGAATGCATCCAGATTTTAATAGATTTTTATAAGGGGAACCGTTACAATTTTCTTTTTAGTTATCGAAAGTTTAGACTGCAAAATGTGATTTACGTAGTGCCAATAACAATTTATTTTATAAATAATTTTAAAAATCAAATTGAATACCACTAAATTTGTAAAAAAAACTTGAATTAAATCACGTAAAAAATTCTATTTGGATACTTTTCTTTATTATACAACGAATATTACTATTTTGTGGAGGAACCATTCCGTGGAGGAAGTTACGTGGGAAACTGAAGATCGGATGAGAGATTTGTATCCTCGGTTGTTCTTTGATCGCTAGGGGTTTGCTTTGTGTAAAGTTGGATTTTATTTATTCGTACTTTTATTATTATTATTTTATTAGCTTCCACACCGTGCATATGGTTACGTCACTTCCACATGACGGTCAGCATGCCCTGATCTCGATCGAGGTGTGTTAATTTTAGACTGTACTAATTGGGTACTCCTCTAGCTATAGAAAATATAAGTGTCACTAGACAGAACCTACCAGATACCGCGACGTCACCGGACACATAATACGGGGCGTCGCATCATGACTAAAATTTAAAAAAGCACTATTCATTGCATTATTGTGTGTGGAGCCAATCACTACTTTTCCAAGAGCCGTAAAGTTATTTCTTTTCTTTCCTAATCTTCCCCAGTGTCCTTATTTCACGCCCATGCAGCTATATAAAGGCATGAGCGGCACCAACCTAGTATCAAACACAAAGGCGAGAGAGAAACAGAAACAGCCTGCAGATGTCTCTGAGAGAGTTTGGAGAGTTAGAAAACATGCCCACCGTTACACTCAGCAGTGGCTACGAGATGCCGGTCATCGGCCTCGGCCTCTGGCGTCTGGAGAAGAACGAGCTCAAAGACACCATCTTAAATGCTATTAAGCTTGGCTATCGCCATTTTGACTGTGCTGGTATACCCTCCTCCATCACACCTGATCCTGTTTTACATTAATCCATGCATATTTTACATTAATTTTGGTTTACTTCGTTCTAAATAATTCATAGTATTTTTATGAATTCAATCAAATACTGGCTAGAGAAGGAAGAATCGAATATCGGACTTGATGTGAATGGGCGGATGTTCCTGACTATTGGACACAAAGTTATTAAACGGTTGACTATTTTTGCCACTAAGTGCTGGCAAACTATTAATAATTTGCTAAAAGGAATCACATGCATCATGCGTAAGTTTTTTTTTTTAAACAAGAAAAGTGTACAAGCCATAAAGGCGGCGGCGGTGATGCAATCTGAACATAACCTTTTTGGTTACACGTGAGACTAGCAAAAGGAAAAATGGATGTAATATATGTAAACGACTCAAACCATAGGAAGCCTTTGTCCGAAACTATGGGAAACCCGTTTGGTACTTTTATTGGTTACACTAATATATATATATATATATATATATATATGCACGCGCACACACATATAAACACACACACATATATATATATATATATATATATATATATATATATATATATGCACGCGCACACACATATAAACACACACACATATATATATATATATATATATATATATATATATATATATGGTTATGATTCAGTGACATAAATTTTAACATTTATATTATAGGGTCCATTTCATAACATATTTGTTTACTATGAATTGTAATAAATGAGTGTTTTATGCCGAAAATGGTATTTTGGTTTATTCCAAAAATGGCAGTTTGTCTTTTAGGACGCGGATAAGTGCACCTCCCATGGTCACAATTGGCAGATTAGGTTAAGGCACTGAGTTAGACTATTATAAATGTATGTGTATAAAAGTGGAGAAGACAAATGAGTCCCAGACCTTCGCTTCCTATATTTTTCGACCAATCCCATGTTTGCTTCTCCCCTTGGGAAAGGGAATAATAATAATAATAATAATAATAGAAAAATGTTATTGACACTTTAAAAATCTCATTCTACACTTGTATTTTTCTTTCCAAATATAGAAAGTTTGGAGTGTAGAATGAGATTTTTGAAGTGCCAATAACAATTCCCTAATAATAATAATAATAATAATAATAAGAGAAATGTTATTAGCACTTCAAAAATCTTATTCTACACTCCTCACAAGTGTATTTTTCTTTCCAAATATAGAAAGTTTGGAGTGTAAAATGAGAATTTTGGAATACCAATAATAATTCCTTAATAATAATAATAATGATGATGATGATGATATCGTATGAACATTGTAATTTAAGAGGACGCTAACTGTAATTTGAGAGGATGGTCTTAAGCATAACGAGCACTTCACCACTTGTAAAAACTTATTTGTGGAATATAAAGTAAAAAAACAATTAGTCTTTCTGTTGTAAATTTAAATCTAGATGTCTCACTATTTTATGGTTAATAATGGTAAACTATTTGACGTTGCAGCTCATTACAAGACTGAAGCAGACGTTGGGGAAGCACTTGCAGAAGCATTCAAGACTGGACTTGTCAAGAGGGAAGAACTTTTCATTACCAGCAAGGTATGATCTAAGTAATTTAGAGCTTCCTTGAAAATGCTTTTAAAATGACTGAAAGGGTTTTTGGTGAAAATATTTTTAGAACCAATCTTTAGTAAAGATGCAAGTAAATTCTAGAAAAACATTTAAGCGGCTTCCTAGAAAAAACACATAACTGATGTTTTTTGCAAAAAGCACTTTAACGGCTTTTGGAATCCAAAAACATTTTCTCTAAAAACGTTTTCAATCATTTTAAAAGCACATCTAAACGAGCCTTTACTTCTTTGGTTTGGAACTACTTTTATAAAATAATAATATGGTGGAGATTTAGGCTAAGCCGTAAAATGAACCCGTTATAACTAAGTATTGAAGTCTTCATCTATGAGAGTCAAATCTAAGACCTCTTACTCACAAACAAACATGAATATATCTAAATTGTAACGCTAGTGGTGAAGTATTAGTGTTTATCTCACGTTCTCTCAAGAAAGTGGCGTATAATTTGTTGTTGCTATAATTATATTGCAGATTTGGAATTCAGACCATGGGTATGTGGTTGAGGCCTGTAAAAACAGCCTCAAGAAACTTCGGCTAGATTATCTGGATCTCTACCTAGTTCACTACCCATTGCCCACGAGGCATAATGGTACCTCCCCCCTCTGTCTCTCTCTCTTTTAGGTTGGATAATTGGGATTGGATGCCATTCACATCCTCTTTTTGAGGTATCCTATATGTTTATCGTCCATTGTGTGATCATAAATAATTTTGAATTTTTTTCATTTCAAATTAAATACAAACAATACCTACGAAAGTTGATCGCACAATGTACAATAAATGGATAAAACGTGAGAATCCGGAAAAAGATCCTCATCCTGATTATTGTATCACTCAACGCTGTGACGTTACTAAATTATAAGTAGTTAATTTACAATGAATTGGTATTTATTTTACTTGCTGTATGATCACAGCCATTGGTCAAACTGCCAGTCTTTTGGGCAAGGACAAGGTGCTGGACATAGATGTAACAATTCCCCTTCAACAAACATGGGAGGGCATGGAAAGGACCGTCTCTTTGGGCTTAGTTCGTAGCATTGGTCTCAGGTACATCCCATAAGCACTACACCTTCATCTCCGTATCCGAACTCGATTAGACCGGTGAATGTCGCTAAACCAAATTGTAATTGGCTTCGTTTTTGCAGCAACTACGACCTCTTTCTAACCAGAGATTGCTTGGCTTACTCCAAAATAAAGCCTGCAGTGAGCCAATTTGAAACTCACCCCTACTTCCAGCGCAACTCTCTTGTCAAATTCTGCTTGAAACACGGTGTTCTTCCCACAGCTCACACCCCTCTCGGAGGTGCTGCGGCCAACAAGGATATGTTTGGTTCAATTTCACCTTTGGATGATCCAGATCTCAATGTAAAGTATTCTCTGTTTTATACATGCACCATTCAAATGTCGTAATTACGATATAACAATCTCTGTTTTCTAAAACAATAAGCCAACCATAGAAATTAGATATCGAACTTGTCATTCATGAGAGAAATACATCTAGACCGTAATGCTCACTTGAGTGTCTCATTTTCAGGATGTGGCTAAGAAGTACGGAAAGAGTGTGGCACAAATCTGTCTGAGGTGGGGAATTCAAAGGAAAACAGCAGTGATTCCAAAGTCATCAAAAATTCAGAGAATGAAAGAGAATTTGGAGGTTCTTGAATTCCAGCTGAGTCATGAAGACATGGAGGTCATAAACAGTATAGACAGGAAATGTCGTACCAGTCTACCTTCCAAGACTTGGGGCTTAGATGTGTACGCATAAGCATGGACTTCAAAATCCGCCGACTTGCTGCTCCTGCAACTTCTTCAAAGGGTGTTAAACAGAAGCGAAATGGAAAGTATCGTGAATCTTAGTTACAATAAACTTAGCTTTATATAATTTTCCCAAGCTCGTCTATCTGCTAGTTCAAAAACTTCAGTATTCAGCCTTTGTATTGGGCATTGCAAATTAGAATATATAATAAAATGAATGCCATTGTAATTTTCTTTTGTATTAATAAATGTGTGATAAAATAAAGTGTAACAAATTACATATTGCATCACTATTTTGTTGCTTACTTGTTCATTTGAATCGAATAGTGCGGAGTCACAAAGCTTTACACTCAATCACCTTTGCACTAGCTTTTGTAAGTTTGCGCTTAGTATACAAATGGAATAATGGCGAGCCGTTTCTTGGGATAACTTTCAAATTTCTTGAGGTACCACCTTTGTGTTTCTGCTCCTGCCAATACTAAGTTGGACACCTGAAAGACACCAAATAAGAGAGTAAAGCACACGGAGAAATAAGTTTACCTTAGAAGACGTCTGTCTATGCGTGTGTGCGCACACTCATGTGTGCATGTGTATGTACGTATATTTTCAGCACAAAAAAAATCATACCGCAAATCCAAAAAGTAACCAGATTGTGAGATCTGTTCCTCCACTAGCGACCACAAGGCCAGCATATATAACCTTCATCATTATCAAAAGAGAAATTTAGCATATACATCAAGACTCGGAAAGAGTTTTAAGTGATTCGAGACAAAAGAATTCTCTTTAAGCATGCAGTGAGGAGAGTCAAGAGACTTACTATCTCAGCCAGATAGTGTGGAGATGAAACAATTTCAAACCAATCACCATGAGGAATCACATATTCATCATTTGGTTCACTGTGATCTCGTAATGAGCCCTGTAATAATATTTCACACGTCAGGAACATTATAAAAGTGAATGCAAGGACGATCGAGATAAGAAACACAATATCCGCATTCCCTAATTCAGCTGTATGAAATGAAATTAGTATATATGTCTTAGAATGCATGCTTATTTAACTGAGAGAGAGATAGTGTGTATGCGCGCGCGCATGCACGGTGACACACACTGAGACATACAAGAATTGCGTGACATCGGCGCTGATGGATCCAACCCCAAAAAAATATAGCTGCACCAATCCACTGGAGCCAACCAAGCTTCAAAAGAGAGTTCACAAATTGTAACCAATCAAATTCCACTTCTCGCATTCTACTCTTGCCCTTGACAATGAACTCAGCCACTCCACTTATTGAAAATTTATAAACCTCCAGAACATTATTGCAGCAAAGTGACAGTGGTGCTGCTGTGTAGAAGCTAACGTCAAAAAGGAACAGAAATCAGTAAAAAATGTGCACAAAAACAATATCTTTACATATGTATTTAAATGCATATGCACAAAACCAATATCTTTACAATGAAGGGGTTTGTGAAAAACTTACAAGAGGCCAGTCAGATATCCGAAAAGGTGCATCCGAGCGGAGGAGCTATAGTTGAACACATATATTGTCTCAAAGAGGCGCCTCAAGACTTGAACCTCCATCAATAAAAGCAGAAAGACCGAACGCCAAATGCTATATCTGTAACTGACAGGAACCGAATGAACCTTGTCCCATGAAAAGATATGTGAACCTCCAGTGAAGTGGCTGGCGATTGAAGGGTAAAGCAACGATTCTGAAACCAATGGCACCGTTTTATACGCATACATCGAAGTTGCAACGAGCAATAGCGTTGTCCACGCTACAGCCACCACATAGAAATGGCAGAACAACTTTTGAGGAACTGTGAACTTCTACAATTAGAAAAAGTGCAAAAATAAAAATAAAAATTCATCATGTAGTGTACAGAAAATAAAAGACGAATTCATAAGGACTTGTAGGTTGGTTGGTCAAGAACATTCAATCCCCAATATGATTACCCTCACTCTCAATATCGCCCATGACAATTGAACAGTTATACCGTGTTTCCCAATTTCTTCAACTTTCTCACCAACCAAACAGACCATAACCCAAAATAGACCATCAAATCCTTTACCTGAGATGAAGACTGCATGATCTTCCCTCTCTTGGCAAACCCCAGAACAGCTCCGTGAAACGAGGTCAGCCAAGAACAAGGTACGGCGGCTACGAGTATGGGCATAGTCGCTGCAACCCATGCTGTTCTAAGCAACCCAACAACACCCACCTCCATTAGAGCCAATACCCAAGTCAGAAAAGAGCTTAATGATTTGGGAAAGGCTGGAAACTGTGAAATTTAAGCACTTTCTCAACTGGGTCTTTTAAAAGTCTGCGCCATTTTTGCAGATAAAATGCACATTAAAAAAAGGAAATGAAAAAATGGACAAAGAAAATCAAGACATTTTATTGAAGAACTGAATGCAATCACGATTTACCGGGGAGTGGACAGGAGTCGCCAAGTTCAAGAGGAGATACTAATACCAGGCGTGACGTGAGGTTTTGGGACACAGGGTTAATGATCAAATTTTCAAGTCGGCAGGGTTAATGATCAAATTTTCAAATTTTCAAGTCGGCAGGGTTAATGATCAAATTTTCATGTCGGCATGGTTAATGATCAAATTTTCAGATTAAATTTTGTAAACCAAATAATGTAAATAATATAATCGTTAATGACTGAATAATTTATTAAGTGTTGATCAACGTAATTATTTATTATTATTGACATATTATTTAATTTGAAAATTTAGTTTACAGAGCGTTATGTTTTGGCATATAACACAGTAGTATTAAAAAATGGATTTTTTAGATTAACTACCGACAAAGTTCGAACTCCTGCTATTATAAGATATTTTTAGTTGGATATCTTTGAATTCAATATTACAATTATTTTTCTAACATACTGGGGCTTATTTATTCCTTCTATGCTGAAAATCTTATCATTTTAGATTTTCTTTCTTACTTTTATGTTTTTCTAACATACGGTCAATATGAGATATTTCAACACGTCCCATCACATGGAACCCAATTAGTGGGTCAATCATGAAATATCCACACAGGAACAACTAGCCAATGGGACTCACCTTACACGCAGAGCCAAGGGATTCACCATTTTCATGTTGCGCCAAGGGGCCCTATCTATCACGTGGCAATTTAGTTCAGGCTCAATCCCTGGCTTTGATACCATGTAAAATTATCAAAGAGATGGTCGAAGGCCCACTTTCAACAACATCATTATTGTCCCCAACTTAGTAATTACTACATGTACAATCCATCAGGTGTGAGGTTTTATTACAAAAAGCCTCGATTAGTTGGAGTAGGGTTAGAATATTAAAAATTTTCTTTTCTTAAAGATACAATCAATATGGGATATTTCAACACACATCTCATGTTTTATAGTTTGGCCCCCGACCTGCTCTATCCTCTCTCTCTCTCTAGCTTGTGACCCGTTCTCTTTAAAAAATCCTTCAAACATGTTGTACAAAAATGGGGGAAATTGAAAAATTAGAAAAACACAAGCACCTAGGTATCCTCCTTACATGACTGCAAGCACAAATGCCAGCATTTCTTTCTGTCACCATGTTTTGCAATCTATTGTTATCATACTCCAATTTTAAATGCATTCACCCAACTAAATCCAAGGGATTGGTGTAGGAAAAAGTAATCGTTGTTTTGAAACGCTTAGTTCGAGTTTGAACTCTTACGAATGCATTTTTTGGGCATTGACTCTGCTTTGGTGTCTTGTTTGACTTGGAGGCCAAAAATACGATGTCGACTCATGTGGTACGGACTGCATAGGCATGAAAACTAATTTGCCATCAATATATGATGGGATACCTCATATATATTAAAAGAAATGGCACTCACATGTTTTGTTACTTGTAAGATTTTCCAAACAAACCAACTTTGGTCATATTCGTGTTAGACCAACACCAAGGGTAAAACCCAAATCCAAAACCCAAATATTTAGATTTAAACCCAAAAATGTCACCCAATAATAAGACCTAAATCCAAAAAATTTGACTTTTGACGCAAACGAAAACCCAAATTCTGGTTTCTATTGCCTAGCCGAAATGTTGGGCCGCCACAAAATGGGAGGATGATTTTGGTTAGTGGTCGACAACTGGGCCCCACGTGGCATGGGATCCCATCTGTCCATCATTATCATTTGGACAAAATTGAGTCTTGAAGTTTGATCAACGGTCCAGATTAAAATTTATTTTGGATGATCTTTTGATTTTGGTCTAATAATTCATATTTTTTATTCCAAATCCGATGGTTGAAATTTAAACTCAACAGGCAAAATAATAAAATAAATTTTCTAAAACATATCCACTTTAAAAAAATTATTACAAACTATAGATACTCATAATTTCAACCAAACGGGCAAAATAATAAAATAAATTTTCTAAAGCATATCCACTTTAAAAAAATTATTCCAAACTAAAGACACTCATACTTTGATCCTTCATCTACATAAAATTAGTTTGTTCATTCATTTGTTGGAATTTAATTTTTTTTTTTTTTTAGGTTAAAACACTCGGACAATTAAATTAAGATAACATAACTTAAAGTTACAAAAAAAACTTTACCAAAAGAAAAGGGTTAAAACCATTCCATAACAATGAATACATTTTAATCAGGTCTTGAGAGTTGGTTGAAATTCACTGTTCACATACCTAAATTCTGCCTTCTAATAAACCTAAATATTTAGATTTGGATCCAAAAGTTAAAGTTGGTATAAGTCACCAATATAAAAATTGTTCAATGATTAGCTCATAGACCTATGAATTATTCAATGATTACCTCATAGACCTATAAATTATTCAGTGATTAGCTTGTACACTATGTTAAGAAATGGAAATAATCGCACTCGAATATCATTTGTGTTAATGGTTCACCATGTCGGTAATCGTTTTAGCAGTTTATATTGTGTTTTGTTCTTGTTAAATTACCACTATTCAAAAAATCTTTCGCCTAACGCCGCCTAGCCGTTAGACTAATGACTACCGTTTTAATTAATTTATAAATGTTTGAAAATTAAGAAAATGTATCTAGGCCTATAAAGGCGTTGGACTAACCCACCTAAGCACTCGTTAAGACTATCTAGACTTATCTGAGCATTCGATGTGACTCTCACTTTGACAGAAAAATTAATAACTTTTATTTTGCCTTTCAGACCAATGAAATGGGTAAGCTTTCCTCCTCCTACTTGCAAAGATTTTCTTGTTTTTCAATGCGTCATGAAGGTAATTAGTGTCGTTGTTGCGCGGTTAGAATATTTCACATGCATGTGCTTTCTCTACCAATTGACCAATGCACATGACCGCTAATTGTTTGACGATGGCCCTACTAGGAAAATTCTTGGAGAGATTTTTTAGTGTGATCGATATATGAGGTGGTACACTATTTGTCATTAAATAAATGATGAGATATGTATGGTAAAAAATTAATAACTTAAAAAATAAAATTTCTCATAATTCCTATTAAACATACGATATACTACTTGTATTCCTGCCATAACTACAAATTTCTCCAAATCCTAGGCCACTAAGAGCACGCGACGTACAAATGGCGTAAATGGATGGCTAAAAGAGGACAAGATGCCAATCAAAATCAGAGAGGAAAGGATAAATTATAAAAGGTTGTCAAAACTTGGGCTCTGTGGGAGTTTTCTTGCAGACTTATTACTATATATATAATTGTGACTAGCGGTGTAATGTTGCATGCAACTAGGAAGAAAATCAGAGAGGAAAGGATAAATTATAAAAGGTTGTCAAAGCTTGGGCTCTGTGGGAATTTTCTTGCAGACTTATTACTATATATATAATTGTGACTAGCGGTGCAATGTTGCATGCAACTAGGAAGAAGGGCAAACATACAGGGAAATTTGTCATTGTGACCGGAACATTAGTAATACATTTTGTGTTTTTACATAAGTAGTAAGAAATTTTACTTTTTAAGTTATTGACATTTTAACAAACATATCTCACCATTTGTATATTAATACATAATATAACACTCCGTGTACCGGTTACACTAAAAAATCTCTCTAACAAGAGGATGATCTAATATGCTGGATTTTCACCTGACATACGTGTATACCCCAATCCCCTCATGTCTGCGATTCTGCTAGCTAGCGTGAGAGACGTATGGTTTGGGGATTAGTATTTGTGTGGGCGGAATGAATCGCAGATTAGAACTTTTGTCATGTCTCATGTCTCTATGTGGCGTAGTACGAATTAATCCATCGATGGGTGTGGTGATATGGAGGAGGGCGGCATTGAGACGCTTGTTTCCTACTATCACTTATACTCAATTACGCGCGTACAACTTATGTGTTAACATAGTATAAAAATGTTCGTGCGTAATTTTGTTTACCTAGTTATTAGCACCTCAAAATCTCACAAAATTTTATTCAACTCTTGGGTTAAAACCTAAAATTTTTAGCCCATGAAATTTAGGTTTTAACCTAGAAACAAGTTTTCTGCCTCAACCATTCTGGATTAAATTTTTACCCCCCCCCAGATTATTAAAGGATGAATTTAAGCTAATTTTTTTTCAAAAAATGACTTAAAAAAAAATTATGTGGACTATCATAAATTAATTTTATGAACATTTTAACCTAAAAATATTTAAATTCCGATACACATTGAAAAATCACTAAACTGACACATAAAACTCATGAAACAATATGGAAGAATAAGAAATACATGATAGAGATGTATAAACACAAAACACATGAACAAACACATGGTTTTGGAAGATGGTAGAAAGAAAATTGGAAGAAATGTAAGAGAAAAATGAATTTTGTCTAGATGTTTGAACAAATACATAGGTATTTATAGAGTTTTTTAGTGAATTTTGAGTTAAATAATATTTTTAAATTATTTTAGCAGTTGGATTTAAATTTTGGCTGTTAGATTTTTTTTTTTTCACTATTAAATTTAATCATATTTAATGTCGATTGTTGAATTCCCTACATTTATAAAATATAAAACAAAAATATCACCTAAATTAAATGTGGACCGTTGGAGAACCAACGGCCCATTGGGCTCACTTTCCATTGCCAACATGTCATGCGTGGGGCTGCACTTTGAAGCAATCTTTAATGTTGCAGCACGTTCATCCTTTGGGCGCGAGTGATTTTGGGCAATTGCCGCCCCACCAATTTAGTCTAAGGGTTGGAATGAAACGAGGGAGAAATAGAAGGCAAATTTTGAGACTTACTTAAAAAGTCGGAGTTGGTCTAATTATAGAATATAAGTGTCACTAGACATACCTACCAGATCACCGCACACATAATACGGGGCGTCGCATCATGACTAAAATTTAAAAAAGCACTATTCACTCCATTATTGTCTATGGAGCCGATCACTACTTTCCCAAGAGCCGTAAAGTTATTTCTTTCCTTTTTTAATCTTCCCCAGTATTCTTTATTTCACGCCGATGCAGCTATATAAAGGCATGAGCGGCACCAACCTAGTGTCATAGTTCAAACTCAAACACAAAGGCGAGAGAGAAACGGAAACACGCTGCAGAAGTCTCTGAGAGAGTTTGGAGAGTCAGAAAGCATGTCCACCGTTACACTCAGCAGTGGCTACGAGATGCCGGTCATCGGCCTCGGCCTTTGGCGTCTGGAGAATAACGAGCTCAAAGACGTCATCTTAAATGCTATTAAGCTTGGATATCGCCATTTTGACTGTGCTGGTATGCCCTCCATCACTCACCTCTCCCTGTTTTACATTAATCCATGCATATTTTACAATAATTCGTAGTATTTTTATTAATTCAATCAAATACTTACTAGAGGAGGGAGAATCGGATATCGGACTTGACGTGCATGGGCGAGTGTTCTTGACTCTTGGACACAAAGCTCCCTTGCTAGTATTAACCGATATTCTTACTCGTAGCTGTCATATTATAAAATCCTTGTTTTATGTCTGCATACAGCGCTAAGGTTTGAGTTCATTTTCAGAAAAGAGCCCAACGTTTTTAAAGTTTTCATATGAATACCTACCTAAGTTATCAAACGGTTGACTATTTTTGCCACGAGTGTTGGCAAACATTAATAATTTGCTAAAAGGAATCACATGCAATCATGCGTAAGTTTTTTTTATGAACAAGAAAAGCCATAAAGGCGGCGGTGATGCAATCTGAACATAACTTTTTTGGTTACACGTGAGACTAGCAAAAGGAAAAATGGATGTAATATATGTAAACGACTCAAACCATAGGAAGCCTTTGTCCAAAACCATGGGAAACCCGTTTGTTACTTTTATAATCGCTTAGTTACATTATATATATATATAAGTGGTTATGATTCGCAGACATAAATTTTAACATTCATACTGTATGATCCACTTCGTAACATATTTGTTTACTATTAATTGTACTAAATGAATGTTTTATATTTTATTTGTTTAGGCCGAAAATGGTATTTTGGTTTATTCCAAAAATGGCAGTTTGTCTTTTAGGACGCGGATAAGTGCACCTCCCCTGGCCTGAATTGGCAGATTGGTTAAGGCACTGAGTTAGACTATTATAAATGTATGTGTATAAAAGTGGAGAAGACAAATGAGTCGCAGACCTTCGCTTCTTATGTTTTTTGACCAATCCCATATTTGCTTCTCCCCTCGGGAAAGGGAATAATAATAATAATAATAATAATAATAATAATAATAATAATAATAATAATAATGAAAACATCGTATGAATGCTGTAATTTGTGAGGACGGTCTTAAACATAATGAGCAATCCATCACTTGTAAAAACTTATTTGTGGAATACAAAGTAAAAAAAAAAAAAATGGTCTTCATGTTGTAAATTTAAATCTAGATGTGTCACTATTTTATGGTTAATAATGGTAAACTATTTGACGTTGCAGCTCATTACAAGAGTGAAGTAGACGCTGGGGAAGCATTTGCAGAAGCATTTAAGACTGGACTTGTCAAGAGGGAAGAACTTTTCATTAGCACCAAGGTATGTTCAAGTAATTTACTTCTTTGGTTTTGAACTGCTTTTATAAAATAATAATCTGGTAGAGATTTAGGCTAAGCCGTAAAATGGATTCGTTGTAACTAAGTATTGAAGCCTTCATCTATGAGAGTCAAATAAAAAATCTCTTACTTCCAAACGAATATGAATATATCTAAACTGTAACGCTAGTGGCGAAGTATTAGTGTTTATCTCACATTCTTTCAAGACAATGACATATAATTTGTTGTTATAATTATATTGCAGATTTGGAATTCAGACCATGGGTATGTGGTTGAGGCCTGTAAAAACAGCCTCAAGAAGCTTCAGCTAGGTTATCTGGATCTCTACCTAGTTCACTACCCATTGCCCACGAGGCATAATGGTACCTCCCCCGTCTCTCTCTCTTTTAGGTTAGATTATTGGGATTCGATGCCATGCAGATCTTCTTTGTGAGATCCTCACATCAAATCCGTTTATTATACATTATGTGGTCATAAATCATTTTGAATTTTTTTTCATTTCAAATTAAGCACAAACAATGCCTACGATAATTGATCGCACGATATACAATGAACAGATAAGATGTGAGGATCTGAAAAAAGATCCTCATCCAGATTATTGTATCACTCAACGCCGCAGCAATGAATTGGTATTTATTTTACTTGCTGTATGGTCACAGCCATTGGTCAAACTGCCAGTCTTCTGGGCAAGGACAAGGTGCTGGACCTAGATGTAACAATTTCCCTTCAACAAACCTGGGAGGGCATGGAAAAGACTGTCTCTTTGGGCTTAGTTCGTAGCATTGGTCTCAGGTACATCCCATAAGCATTTATGCTACACCTTCATCTCCGTATCCGAACTCGATTAGACCGGTGAATGTCGCTACACCAAATTGTAATTGGCTTCGTTTTTGCAGCAACTACGACCTCTTTCTAACCAGAGATTGCTTGGCTTACTCCAAAATAAAGCCTGCAGTGAGCCAATTTGAAACTCACCCCTACTTCCAGCGTGACTCTCTCGTCAAATTCTGCTTGAAACACGGTGTTCTTCCCACAGCTCACACCCCTCTCGGTGGTGCTGCGGCCAACAAGGATATGTTTGGTTCAATTTCACCTTTGGATGATCCAGTTCTCAATGTAAAGTATCCTCTGTTTTACACATGAACCATTCAAATGTCGTAATTACGATATAACAATCTCTGTTTTCTAAAACAATGAGCCAACCATAGAAATTAGATATCGAATATGTCATTCTTGAGAGATACATCTAGACCATAATGCTCACTTGAGTGTTTCATTTTCAGGATGTGGCTAAGAAGTACGGAAAGAGTGTGGCACAAATCTGTCTGAGGTGGGGAATTCAAAGGAAAACAGCAGTGATTCCAAAGTCATCGCAAATTCAGAGATTGAAAGAGAATTTGGAGGTTTTTGAATTCCAGCTGAGTCATGAAGACATGGAGGTCATAAACAGTATAGACAGGAAATGTCGTGCCAGCCTACCTTCCAAGACTTGGGGCATAGATGTGTACGCATAAGCGTGGAATTCAAAATCCTCCGAATTGCTGCTTCTGCAACTTCTTCAAAGGGTGTTAAACAGACGCGAAATGGAAAGTATCGTGGATCTTACTTACAATAAACTGAGCTTTATATAATTTTCCCAAGCTCGTCTATCTGCTAGTTCAAAAACTTTTATTATTCGGCCTTTGTTTTGGGCATTGCAAAAGAGAATATATAATAAAATGAATGCCATTGTAATTTTTTTTTTTTTTGTATTAATGAGTGATTAAAGGCTTTGTTGTTGTTGTTGTAAATGAGTGATTAAAGAAAGTGTAACAAATTACATAGAACCGAGTGCAATGATGTTCTAGGATTCATATAGCCGACTTCAGTTACTGAGAAAAGGCTTTGTTTTTGTAATAAATGAGTGATTAAATAAAGTGTAACAAAGTACATATTGCATAACTATTTGTTGCTTACTTGTTCATTTGAATCGAATAGTGCGGAGTCACAAAGCTTTAAACTCTATCACCTTTGCACTAGCTTTTGTAAGTTTGCGCTTAGTATGCAAATGGAATAATGGCGAGCCGTTTCTTGGGATAACTTTCAAATTTCTGGAGGTACCACCTATGTGTTTCCGCTGCTGCCAATACTAAGTTAGACACCTGAAAGACACCAAATAAGAGAGTAAAGCACACGGAGAAATAAGTTTACTTTAGAAGACGTCTGTCTATGCGTGTGTGCGCACGCTCATGTGTGTACGTATATTTTCAGCACAAAAAAATCGTACCACAAATCCAAAAAGTAACCAGATTGTGAGATCTGTTCCTCCACTAGCGACCACAAGGCCAGCATATATAACCTTCATCATTATAAAAAGAGAAATTTAGCATATACATCAAGACTCGGAAAGAGTTTTAAGTTATTCGAACAAAAGAATTCTCTTTAAGCAGGCAGTGAAGAGAGTCAAGAGGCTTACTATCTCAGCCAGATAGTGTGGAGATGAAACAATTTCAAACCAATCACCATGAGGAATCACATATTCATCATTTGGTTCACTGTGATGTCGTAATGAGCCCTGTAATAATATTTCACATGTCAGGAACATTATAAAAGTGAATGCAAGGAAGATCGAGATAAGAAACACAATATCTTAGAATGCATACTTATTTTTGATTGAGAGAAAGAGAATGTGTGTGCGCGCGCGCATGCACGGTGATCCACTGGAGCCAACCAAGCTTAAAAAGAGAGTTCACAAATTGTAACCAATCAAATTCCACTTGTCGCATGCTACTCTTACCTTTGACAATGAACTCAGCCACTCCACTTATTGAAAATTTATAAACCTCCAGAACATTATTGCAGCAAAGTGACAGTGGTGCTGCTGTGTAGAAGCTAACGTCAAAAAGGAACAGAAATCAGTAAAAAAAATCTTCTATTCCACAATTTTGAAAACAGCAAACACATGACGAGAACTGACAATAAGTTATGACTTCCAGTAAATATGGGCGACTACTGAGCTTCGCAATTATTGAGGTTTTGGGACAGGGCAGGGTTAATGATCAATTTTTCAAGTCGGCAGGGTTAATGATCAAATTTTCAAGTCAAATTTTGTAAATCAAATAATGTTATTGTTGATGATTGAATAATTTATTAAATGTTGATCAACGTAATTATTTATTATTATTGACATATTATTTAATTTGAAAATTTAGTTTACGTAGCAATATGTTTTGGTATATAACACAGCAGCCCCGAGCTTGAAAAATTATTAGATACTTTTAGTTTTTTTTTTTTTTTTTTTTTTTTTTTTTTGTTAAACGATGGATTTTTTAGATTAGCCACTGATGACGTTCGAACTTTCATTATTGCTTGATATTTTTAGTTGGATATCTTTGAATTCAATATTACAATTATTTTTCTAACATGCTGGGGTCTATTTATCCCTTCTATGTTGAAAATCTTATCATTTCAGATTTTCTTTCTTACTTTTATGTTTTGCTATCTTCTCTTATCTAATCCGTTTTAACTTCTTATTTATGTCTCCCTCACTATGTATAACTTATTTTTTTCGTTATCAATAAAATTTCTCTCGTACCATTGAGGTTTTAAAAAAAAAATCATTTTTAATTTCTCACACAATTGTTATCATAAACTTCCTCTTTTTTTTTCTTTTTTTTTTAATTAAGAAAACTAATAAAAAGGGCTTCAAAATTTTGAGTTTTAACAAAAAATCATCATATAACGCTTCAAAACTTTGAGTTTTAACAAAAAACCATCACATAACTTTATTTAATGATAAGGACAAGAGAAAGGAAACAAAAAACAAAAAACAAAATAAACTTAACAAAAAACCATCACAGAACTTTATTTAATGATAAGGACAAGAGAAAGAAAAAAAAAAAAAACAAAATAAACTTAACTAAAGGTGTGTGCAAAAAGCACCCAACCAATCCTTCAGTTGCATAACCCTTTGACATAATCCAAGCATATTTTATTCCTCTAAAATTAAAATTTCAAATTGAAGTGGGTTCAGTTTGATTCTGAACCATATCTGGGGAGGTATGGTAGGGAGTCGGTCAGGTGTGGGTTGGGATGGTTGGGGGTAAGGGTGAGGCAACATCATTGACAACATCGTTGGACTCATCACCCGTTTTCTAGTAATGGTATTGAGCTATAAGCCATTCATGAATTTAATAGCATGGACGTTAATCTCTATCATGTTTTTTTAATCTTATTGCATTCTAATGAAAGAACTTGAATATCTGGGACGAGCATCTACTATTAAGTTTCATAAACAGTGTAGTATCGTTAGGTTTCATAAACAGTATAGAAAGTTTCATAAACAGTGTCGTACTGTTAAGTTTCATAAATAGTGTAGTACCTTTAAGTTTCTTAAATAGTGTAGTAAGTGTCATAAACAGTGTAGTAAGTTTCATAAACAGTATTAAGTTTTATAAACAGTATAGTAAGTTTCATAAACAGTTTGTGTGAGGGGCGCACAGGTCCGCGCCTCAGTTTTTTTTTTTAAATATTAAAATTATGTATTTTTTCATTAAAATTTAAGTTTTTTTGTCCTTTTTATTAAAATTTAAAGTTTTTTTTTTCATTAAATAAAGTTATAGCATGGCTTTTTATTAAGATAAATTTAGTTTAAGCCTTTTTCATGAAAGTTTTCTTTTTTATAAGCAAAAATTGAATTCAAAGTACACACCCACCTATTCTTCAATTGTACCTTTTGCTTAAAAAAGAATCATTTTTGAATGATGTCAAGGGGTGACAAGTGGATTTAGATGCTAGATGGTTTTGATTCAAGGTGTTTTCTTTTGTTCTTTTTGTCAAACGATAGAATTTGTTAAATTAGATGTTGGATTAGACACCAACAAAGAGGGGTTTGAACCCATGTCATTATGCAATGGCTCAACTCCTTTCCACCATTGTGGTAAATGGCCAATTGCAATTTAAGGTGTTTTCCACTCATATGCATATGTTAAAGGAAAGTAAAATAAGATGAAGAAAATACAATTACAATTAATATTTTAACATATAACGTTGTGGACTTACTAGATTACCTACATTGATATCACTTGATGAATTACGATATGCAATACTCATGTAGAACAAATGCTTATGTTATTGATTTGCCGGATTCTCTGGGAATTTTCAATACTTTTAAAGTTGCTAATCTATGTGAATTCAAGGACTATGAAGTTCTTTATCCTCACCATAACTCGGGGTCGAGTTCTTTTGAAGTGGAGGGGACTGATGTAGTGGATCAAAGAGGAAATGGATCGTTGGAAGACAAAAGAACACAATGGGAATTTGCAGATTTGGCGTCTGAGCTCCAATTTGGGTCCATCACACCTTTTCGGAGAGGGAATGACGCTACGAGTCAAACTCACTGCTTTACTGTGACATATGATAGATTTTTCCCTCCAGAGTCGTTTCAGCCTCCAAAATAATATTTTAATTCGTAATAAAAAAAAATCTGAGCTTTGAGTTGCCATCCAATTAATGTTGTTTTAATTGTTTGAGTCATTTGAGTTGTTCAAGGAGTTCTAATCAATCTACTTAAAGCCTTTTGTTGTTTTAATATACTCATTCAATTATCAAATAAACAAAGAACCTTTTGGAATTTCTCTCAATTTTATGATGGATTCCAGACTTGTTCTTCAAGGACAAGGATTAGTTGATAACTCTTTTGATCAATTCATGGTGCATCAATAGGTACCACAGTGGGTTTCTCCTGTCTAGGCAACGTTGATTGTTTTATCTATCTATGAGTAACCGTAATTGTGAACCTGCCCCTACGGACTTAGACGCTCAAACGGAACAAATTACAACTTTGACTGCATAATTTGGATAGCTTCGTGGAATGTTGCTCCAAGCCCTTGGCCAAAATAGCTGAAGAGTTATCGGATGCAATAATCAGGGAGTTTTGAGGCCTCGTGTTCTAGACAATGAATCGGAGTTCGAGGAAGAAACTGTAGACCATGCCTGGTTAATAGTCAAAATCATAAAACCGCAACAACTTTCATGATTTTTGGATTAAGGCTGACATTCCAAATTTTGTGGGAAATCTGAAAATCAAAGACTTCATGTATTGGCTAGTGGACGAAGTAGAAAGATTCTTTAACGTCATGAAGGTCCCCGAGACAAAGATGGTGAAGATGGTTGCCTTCTATCTTAAAGCAACTACTGCTGCTTAGTGGGATCAATTACAGAACACCTAGCAGAGGCAAGGAAGAATTGAATTCGAATGTGGAGGAAAATGAAGCAGCGCCTGATGGACCAGTTTTTACATGCGGAGTTGTTTGGGCCCAAAATAATATTATTGGGCCGAGCTTAGGTTTATGTTCGATCCAAAGCTCTTCCAAAAATACTATAAGCCATCCAGTGGTTATAAGCCGCCCAGTCAGGTCGTCCGAGTCCTATTACAAGAAGGATTAATCTGGGCATGAGCGAATAAGTTGAATCCTAGTAATATAAGGAGTCTCAATGGAATAAGGATGCTGAGGTTTAAGAAGTGAATGTGGCCGGATAAAGAGGTTGGTTCAAAGTCTTAATGGAGGAAGGATTGGCCGAGATCTATTTAGATTAGGATGAGGAATCCTAACCCAAGTATAGTTTTGGTTCGGCCATGATGAGGTTGGCTGTTATAAATAAGATGGGGGTGCATCATTCTAAGCCCCTCCAATTCAACACACAAACTGCCCTGCGCAAATCCTCGTTCTATGCGAAACCTCTCAACAACCTCGAGATTTTTGTTTTCCTTTTTACCAACACATCTTTAGTTTGGATAAACAGCATTGTGAAGGCAACCGGTGAACATCTTTAGTTTGGATAAACAGCACTGTTCCCATAAAATTAGCCGATCGCGAATCACCTTTAGTTTAGATAAACAGTAATGCGTCGAGATCGACTGATTACCTATCCAAGTTTCGGTCGAGAAGGATTTTCGAATCCTTACTGGCAGAGGTCATCTCATTAGCCTTTTCGGTGAAATGGGGTGTTACAGTTTACTGGGCTCGGCACATTGAACGCCGAGTTTGTTTTATGATTGGGTATTCACAAGTGAGTTTTAGAGTTTGGCATTCTGACGGCCGAACCATATTCACCATCAAGACATACATCTCTTTTGAGTACTTGTGTCCATATAGTTTGGTACCGGTTCGGCGTGCTTATACTCTTACGAATATAATCACTGTAATTGAACTCGACGTCGATAATCCATGAATTTCGTAAAACTAGCAGCCTTGTCTTCAGGCTCTAGAACTCGAAGGTCGAGACGTGTTCATTCCTCAGCTGTCGTCGCAAGATCAAGAAGTCAGCAGCGCACTTAACGCAACATCAACACATTGTACTCCTCGGCCGACGAGTTGGCACGCCCGCATCAACCGAATGACGTAGTTAGCTCCTTAATTACTCGACCTACGTGCCACGTAGGCTTGTTAGTTTTTGGGGTCAACATTTTGGCATACCCGGTGGGACCCATTGCTGAAGCTAGAAAGTTCATGATCATTGAGGTACGGTCAGTAAAAAAAAAGATAGGGATGGGTAAATTAGCGACTAACCTTCCACCTATGGTCCAAAACCCACAGCCTGTCATAAGCACAAAATCCTCTTGCGGCCATCACACCTGAAGCCACGAGTGTGACATGCCGAGGAAATAAAGTTAGTCTCAGCGGACAAGCTCGTGATGCAGAGAACACCACCAGAGCGACAAAAGCAATTTTTGTCAAATGAATAATCGAAGATTGTGATGAAGATGGTGGTAAAGGTTCTGATTCACCGACTAGATCTTTTCTTCGGAGAAGACTCAAAGAGCAATCTCAGATTTTCAATCGATAAGTAAGGAGCATACTTGAAGTAATACGCAGTAATGGTAATACACATAACAAAATGCTCGAACTGTTGGATAGTAAAGTTTGCGACGGCGGACCCGCCGATCGTTACTAGCAATTTCCACCTAAGGGTAATCCGGTATCAACGTTACAGGCTGAAACAGGATCAACTCGGCTCAAAATTATCGATTTCGAAAAAAGAGGAGGATCAAGCAGTATATTAGACATGTCCAATCAGAGAAAGGAAATGACATCCGTCGATGTGATTGAGGTCCAAAGAATGATCGATTCGACCTTAAAAAAGGTTCAAAGTTCCCAAAGTTTATCTATCCATACCCAGCTTATGTAGAAAAGTTCGAATATCCTAAGGTTTCAAAATCCCAGACTTTAGCCTTTTTGCTGGCGAATCGTCCCTATCTTTGTTAGAACATGTGGCTCGGTTCATTGCACAATGCAGAGATGTTAATAGTGACTTCCATAAACTGCGATTATTCAACTTCTCGCTAACAGGTTCGGCATTCTCTTGGTACATCAATCTCCCGCCTAATTCCCTCCAAAGTTGGGAGGAACTGGTTGAGAAATTCCATGAACAATTTTATTGACCAGGGATGGAAATGTCAGTTTCATCACTAGCTAAGATGGCTAAAACATCTGATGAATCACCAATGGAATACTTAACGAGGTTCAAGTCGGCCAAAAATTGGTGCCAAGTACCTCTCATTGAAGTTGAATTCGTCAAAATCGCTTTGAACAGCTTGGATGTGGAATATAAAAAGAAATTTTTGGAGGTAAACTTCTGAGATATGTACGAACTGGCCCAGCACGTCGAGGAATATGATTATTTGCTTTGAGAATAAAAGATCTCGAAATCCCCATCTCAGGGAACGATTTACAAAAATTCCACGGTTAGCTATGCATCGACCAAAGGCAAGGAGCCTGATAGGAGCATATTCATGCGACTTAAATGGCTTGTTCTCGTACATTTACATTATGTTTCTTTAGTTATTTTAGTCCTTTATGCTTCTTTTGTGTGTTTTCAGGATCATAAGACGTGTTTGACGAAAGGATGCATTGTGGAGTATTTTGGGGCCTTTTGGAGCACTATTGGGCTGTGGATGGATAGCTTATGCTTGGAGCCCAAGTGTTGGATGAAATTGAAGGCCTTGTATGCACTTGAGGACACAAAACAATGGTCCTAACCCAATTACATTCACCTTGCCGTGGGCTTAACACAAACACCATTCCTTGCCATGCAAGGGGGAACAATTTGGGTCCATTTCATGCACTTAAACCCTAGCCCAATTACACACCATTGCAGCCAAATCCATTATTTGCCATGCACATTCACCACCAATTCAACCACATGCACTTATTCCTCCATCATTGCACAACATTGCAGCCACATGCACCAAAAACTACACTATGCCGTGGCCTCCCATCACCATTCCAGCTTTCCTTCATTGCAGCCACATGCATTTCCAACCCACATGCCCCTTTAATCATTCAATCACACCATCACACATTCATTCTCCCCCTCTTTGCCGTGCATAACCATTGACATTTCCAGATTTCCACAAGTTTTCCTAGCTGTTTTGCACATGCATTCCCTTGCCATTTTCAGCCATCACACTTCATCATTACAGCCACCATTCACCCTAGTTGTCAATCACATACTTTCCCATTGTATAATTCATCCACATGCATCTTTAATCAACAAACAAATCAGCCACAACACACAAACACACCCTTTGTCGTGCACATCACCATGCAATTCCAGCATTCCACCAAGTTTTCCTAGCTGTTTTTCACAAGCATTCATTCATAATCATTCACTCACCTTGCAGCCACATTTCCACCCACCTCCTAGCTGTCATGTTCCCTTTTATTTACCTATAAATAAGCATCCATTGCAGCCACAATTCATCCAATTCCATTCACCACAAAACATTCACACAACACACCAACACAAAACTGCCCATTCTATGCCGTGCATCCCCTTCCATTTTCTGTAGTTTTTCTCCTCCATTGCAGCCACTCCAACCACTCCCCATTCCTCCAAAACACTTCACACCACCCCAAAACCTATCCTTAGTCCTTGTGCCGCAACGAAGAGGAAGAGAAGAGGGTCTAAACATTCATACAATTTAAGTTTGAGTTGTTGGAATGTTTAGGTGTTTCTTTGATTTCAATGTTTAATTTCAATTCTCTTTGTCTTGTACGTATGAGGAACTAAACCCCCTTTAGCTAGGGGGTGATTCGAAACCATGTTTATGCTTGCAATATGAATTGTTTACCTTTGGTTGGAATTTCATAAGTTGTGGATTCAATTTGTTTAACCGTTTGATTGATAACTTATTTATGTATGTTTATTGAGAGTGCACACTTAATTTTCATGCATGAATATGACGGTAGAATATAAGTGAATTTCACCTAATCGTTATGAACTTATATTCACAAGTAGTGGAGGTTGCTTATAAACAATCGCGTTAAATGAATTCTTGGCACTAGTTCATTGCTCGAACCTAGAAAGCTTAATGGCCGAGCCCAGTGTTTAAGATTGCTTGTCAATTCACGCGGTCGATGAAGGTTATCTACGTTCGACGGCCACTAAGGTAGCCAGGAAATATAGATAACACCCTTCGGCGCATAGAATTTTTGGTGAAATGAATAATCGGGCACCTGACAGTTTCTATTTTTCGGTTCAGACTTGTTATAGTAAAAAGTAACAAGAAAAAAAAATTGCACCTTGCAAAAGCCTAAGTAACTTCTTGTGGAGGGATGCCAAGGTCTTGATCTTACGGATGGATTGATGTCTCCGCCGTTGCTTCAGGCTCGACAAAAGGCCATTTTCCACGATCGGCTGCAGGAGGATCGACCTGGTCAGTCACCTCAACCACAAGTGAAGGATTGGTGGTACGAGGTTTAATTGGTCAAGGGCGACTCGTTAGCGGGATTTCTTCATTGTCGTCGTCTTGGAACAAGAGTTTTTAGTATTCGAAATCTAATTGAAAGGAAAAGATTACCAAACAACATTATCATACCTCCTATTCCAGAATGATCATTGATTTTTTCGGAGTAGAGGGGAGTTTTTTCTTGGCCAGTGGAGGAACCTCCTCAAAGACAGGAGCAATGGCCTGTCCCGGAGCTGCAGGTTCCTCCACCATCGTGGCAACGACCAGTTCATCCACGATCTGAGGATCGGGTCGATCCTTGGGTTGCACTTCCATCGAGGCCTGGACGGCAGGAACAAGAGACGAGGCATCAGGGGTTGTTTCTCCTGTGGTATAATTGAAGATAACGTGAATCTCCCGCTTACCCTTCTTCGTCAATTACTTGATGCGTTTTGTGAGCCGGGGAATGTCACCTGCCGTCTCGGCCTCCAGCCGAGACCGTTTGCTCAATTGGGTTGGCAAAGTAGTCTTAAGAAGGAGAGCCAACTTCTTCTTGACCGAAGCCGTGGTTACTTCATTTGCTCGCTTTGGCGCTCGGGCTCCTAAGAATGGTAGGACCGATAGGGCCAAGGTGAATGAGCATGATGTTAGTGGCTGAGCTCCAGAAGTTCTTTGTCTGTGGCGATTTCCACGGTAAAGAGTTTAATGACATTATAGATACCAAGAGTCTTTCATTTTTGGCCAAAGAATTTTTCCATCTGTTCGACCCAAGTTGCCCAGGCTGTGATGGTCGAAGGCCAGGCTCCTTGGGGCTTAGTTAGGCCCCACTTCGACCAATCGAACCCTTGCAACAAGGGCGCCAGGCAATGAGCCTTGAGGAGGGTGATGATAGGCGATGACACGACGTCCTTGAAGAGTGGCCTCAAGATCTGATGAAAAGTGCTTAACTCACCTTCGAATCACAGGTCTTGGATGGCGCTCTGGTCAATGAAGTCCCAACACTTGGCGTATTCGTCGAAAAGTTTGGAAATGAAGGTTTTGGAAGCCATTGTGGAGAACTCGAAGAAATTTCTGGACTTAAAGGTTTTCTGGTTAGAGAATGAGCTTTGAAGGTGTTCTGGAAGAAAAGGTTCATGATTTTTGAAAGCGTAAAGTTTTGAATGAAGAGAGATGAGTATTTATAGGTGTTTTGGGGGAAGATCTAATGGTTTAAAGTTTCAAATAAAGGATAAGACCAATCAGGATTTAGTAATCATAATGAATATTCAAAGAATCTAAGTGAAATGATTGAGAAACTTGCAAAATAAGACTGCACGACTGCGTTTGACAGCGAGTTTAATTGGGAAGAGACACTTGAGTATTTGCACATCTCGAAGAGATCGAAAATTGGCGGATCAAGGTTATAATGATGGCGTGGGCGTTTCAATGTCATGTAAGGAAAACATGCTCAGAAGATGCCATGTGGTAGGGTGTCTGACAAAATTTTGATCATGCAATCGTGCTACATAAATGCACTTGAGTGGATGGGATATTCGGGATTTTTCGTTGTCTTCCAGAGATACGTCAAAGAATTCTAGGCCGAAGACCTCAGAAGCGAGGGGGCAATGTTTGGGCCCAAAATAATATTATTGGGCCGAGCTTAGGTTTATGTTCAGTCCAAAGCTTTTCCAAAAATACTATAAGCCGTCCAGTGGTCATAAGCTGCCCAATCAGGTCGGTCGAGTCCTATTACAAGAAGGATTAATCTGGGTATGAGTGAATGAGTTGAATCCTAGTAATATAAGAAGTCTCAATGGAATGAGGATGTTGAGGTTTGAGAAGTGAATGTGGCCGGATAAAGAAGTTGGTTCAAGTCCTAGTGGAGGAAGAATTGGCCGAGATCTATTTAGATTAGGATGAGGAATCCTAACCTAAGTATAGTTTTGGTTCAGCCATGATGAGGTTAGCTGCTATAAATAAGATAAGGGTGCATCATTCTAAGCTCCTCCAATTCAACACACAAACTGCCCTATCAAACCCTCGCTCTACGTGAAATCTTTCAACAACCTTGAGATTTTTGTTTTCCTTTTTTGCCAACACATCTTTAGTTTGGATAAACAGCATTGTGAAGGCAACCGTTGAACATCTTCAGTTTGGATAAACATCACTATTGCCGTAGAATCAGCCGACTGCGAAGTACTTTCAGTTTGGATAAACAACACTATGTCGAGACCAATTGATTACCTATCCAAGTCTCGATCGAAAAGGATTTTCAAATCCTTATTGGCGGAGGTCATCTCATTAGCCTTTTTGGCGAAGTGGGGTGTTACAGATTACTGGGCTCGGCACATTGAATGCCGAGTTTATTTTATGATTGGGTATTCATAAGTAAGTTTTAGAGTTCGGCATTTTGACGGCCGAACCACATTCACCATCAAGACATACATCTTTTTTGAGTACTTATGTCCATATAGTTTGCTACCGGTTCGGCGTGCTTATACTCTTACAAATATAATCACTGTAACCAAACTCGGCTCCGACGATCCGTGAATTTCCCATGACTAGTAGCCTTGTCTTCAGGCTCTAGAACCCGAAGGTTGAGACGTGTTTCTTTCTCAGCAGCAGTCTCAAGATCAAGAAGTCAGAAGCGCACTCAACGCAACATCAACACATTGTACTCCTCGACCGAGCTCGGCCGATGAGTTGGCATGCCCGCATCAACCGAATGACGTAGTTAGCTCATTAGTTACTCGGCCTGTGCGCCACGTAGGCTTGGAAGTTTTTGGGGTCAACAGGATTATAAATAGCTTTTGTACCATATATACATTAGCTGCATCTAAGGAAACAAAAACTTGACAGATTATACAGATGATTTCATGCGACTTCCTGAGTGAAGCCATATGCCGTATATAGGAAACCAAAAGGTTGTCAGGTATGTGAATAAATTGAATCCCTCCATTCAAGAAAAGGTTGCGTTGTAGAACTTGTAGAATTTGCAAAAGGCCATTAACATGGCTTTCAAGGCAGAAATGATGGAGAAAGAGAAGCGACAAACTTTTTTTCACGATTTACCCAAATTCCTGTTGTCTCGGTGCAAACAAAGGAAAATTTGTGCCACAGAATGTTGGAGGGTTGAAAACTTCAAATTTTCTTTCTCGAGCATCAAATTGAGGGAGTAGCAGAACTTTTGACAATGGGAAGAGTAGAAAACAACCTTTAAAGAAGAATCTGTATGTCAAACTACAAGGGACATTTGTTATTGGTGCAACAAAACTAGGCATCGGTCTAATATTTGTCCCGAACAGAATTAAGCCAATTTGCTGGAGGCTGACAAGAAAAACGAAGATGAGTACGATGAAGAAGAAGCTAGTGGTGATGATGACTATGCAAGCGCTGAATTTGAAACTAAAGAAAGAATGGATCGCCACACTTTGGTGTTGCAGCGAGTTCTTTTAACACCAAACGAGACATGGTAGTAACATTGTATTTTTTGTTCTATTTGCTTCATCAAAGTTTGCGAAGTGATTGTAGACAACATAAGTTTGAGAATTTCATGGCCAAGAAAGTGGTAGATCATTTGTAGCTACCTATGGAGCCTCATGTCATCCTACATTCGCTTAGATGGGTGAAGAAAAGACCTTTTACTCGGATCATAGAAAGTTGTCATGTCCAACTTTTCATCGGTAAACATTACTGGGATGAACTAGTTTACAATGTTACTAATATGGATGCCTGCCATATATTGTTAAGGAGTCCTTGAAAATTTGATGTGAATTTGACATTGATAATGTGGTGTTATTTACTTGGAACAAGCGGAATTGTGCGATGGGTCATGTTTTGCCTTCCAATGCACCGAAAGTAAAAAGTACTAGTTACCTAACTGAACTAGCAACAAGAAGAAGATTGAAGGGGACATAAAATAAGCTAATTCTTTATTTACAATCGTGATAAAGGGTTGGCAAAAGATAGAATATGAACAAATTCCTTAGGAAATGCAACAATTACTGGAAAAGTTTCAAGAACTCATTGCCAACGAGTTGTCTAACGAACTTCCTCCTATGAGAAATATCCAGCATCAAATTGTTTTGGTATCTGGGGCTAGTCTACCAAATCTTCCCCATTATCGGATTACCCATGCAGAGAATGAGATTTTTAGGGAGTAAATTGAAGACTTGCTGAGAAATGGCTTTATCAGAGAAAGCATAAGCACTTGTGCAATACCTGTTTTATTGGTTCCAAAGAAAGACAAAGAAAACAAAACGACATAGTGTATGTGTGTTGACAGCCGAGCTATAAACCGGATCACCATCAAATACAGATTTCCTGTATCTCGGTTGGATGATATGTTGGATGTACTAAAAAAATCATAACCGTTTTAAAAAAATCAACCTTCGTAGTATCTACCATAGATTTGAACCAAGCTTGGAAATTAGTGGAAAATGGCGTCCAATAGCAAAGATGGATTGTCCGAGTAGATAGTGATGTCATTTGGACTATCCAGTGCGCTGAGTAGTTTCATAAGGCTTATGAATCAAGTTCTTCATCCCTTTATTGGCCTATTTGTTGTGGTTTATTTGACGATATTTTAATCTATAACAAGACCAAGCAAGAACACCTGATGCATTTAAGACAAGTTTTGAGCGTGTTGAAAGAAAATAAATTGTAGATGTATCTTAAGGGATGCATAATTTTTCAAATAAATTGCTATTTCTGAGATTTGTGGTTGGTGAGAATAGCATTCAAGTGGATGATGAGAAGACTAAGGCCATCTGAGATTGACCAACTTTAAAGTACATGTCTGACGTAAGTTTCCATGGCTTGACTATTTTTTATCGGAGATTTGTGCGGCATTACAGCGCCATCACCGCACCTATCACATAATGTTTTAAGAAAGACAAGTTCCATTAGGGAAAGGAACAATAACAAAGCTTTGTCCTAACCAAGGAGAAGCTTTGTACCACTCCAATGTTGCTCCTCCAAATTTTGAGAAAAGTATTCAATGTCGAATGTGATGCAAGTGGAGTAGAGTGGGAACTGTTCTTTTCGAAGAGAATAGAACTATAGTTTTCTTCTCTGAAAATTTAAGTGAAGCCCGTAAAAAATGGAGCACTTATGATCAGGAGTTCTATACGGTTATTCGAGATTTGAAGTAATGAGAACATTATCTCATTTAGAAAGAATTTGTGCTATTCACAGATCATCAAGCTTTGATGTTTATTAACAATTAGAAACATGTTAATCAAATGCATGTCAGATGGGTACTTTCTTACAGAATTTCCATTTGTTTTATAAATCTAGAGCTCAAAATTGTGTTGCTGATGCCTTGAGTAGACGAGTGTCATTGTCGATCATTATTTCTTAGGAAGTTGACGGGTTCAAGTGCTTGAAGGAGTTGTATGAAACTTAAGATGATTTTCAGGAAATCTTGAGGAAGTGCATTAACCATGAACCTATGGCAGATTACTTTATCAATGTAGGTTTTCTGTTGAAAAGCAACTAGTTGTGTATTCCCGTCTCTTCCTTGGGGGAGAAGCTTATTTGAAATTTACATGGACGAGGGTTAAGGGGTCATCTGGCTTTGAGAAAACGATAGCAAGTTTGGAGAAAAGGTATTTTTGGCCACATTGAAGTAAGATGTTGGAGTAATTATTCGGAAATGTTTTACTTGCCAGGTTTCGAAAGGGCAAGTCCAAAGCACCGACATTTACATGTCATTGCCTGCTTACAAAGACATTTAGCAAGACCTTGCTATGAATTTTGTGCTTGGGCTACCCGAATGTAAAGAGGAGTGGATTTGGTTTTTGTTGTGGTTGACAAGTTCTCCAAGGTGGCTTATTTCATTACTTGCAGAAAAATTGCTAATGCATTAAACATAGCCACTGTTTTTCAGGGAGGTTGTCAGATTGCATAGAGTACCTAAGTCCATTAGTTCTGATCGAGACGCCAAATTCTTAAGTCATTTTTAATTACATTGTGGAGAATGTTTGGGACTACTTTGAATCGAAGTACTATTGCAACTCTCCAAACTGATGAATAGAAAGAGATTACCAACAAGACTCTTGGCAACATGGTTCAAAGCATTTATGGAGAAATTTCAAAACAGTGGTACTATGCCCTGCCTCAGATAGAGTTTGCATATAATAGTGATGTTATAGATTGCATATAACTGGAAAATGCTTTTTCTAGTTATTATACATCTACTCTACTTTTACACAAAATTTATCAAACATTAATAAATTGCTGGTTATGCTCACATCAAATATAAACTTTAGTTACTTGATGCCAGATTTTTTTTTTCCTCAACTAATTTCCCACATAGCACTTCAAAAAGTAGTTTTTTTGCACAGCGACGTGAAACTAAGCTGAAATAAATTGTCTGCATCTAAAAATTTCTCTAATTTAAGGAATAAGAAAAAAGGAAAACTAATGAAAATGACTTGAAAATTTTGAGTTTTAACGATAAGGACAAAATAAAGGGTAAAGTGAATAGTACCATGATTGACTTTTTAGTGTAAAAATGTGGTTTTTTTTATTAAAGTAAACAGTACCGGGAGTTTTTCGTTAAAGTTCCCTAAGAAAAAAATTTATTTAGACCAAAACAAGGTCAAAGCTAGAAAGTTAGTTTATCGGGAGCACAATTAAGTAGTGGTAGATGCAAGATTCTATCCTCGTTACATCCAACAATAGCACAGGTATCGCCAAGTATATTTTTTCCCATTTTTTTCAGTGAGGCATTTTGTTGAGTACTAGCCCGACCCACACGATTGTGTGCTTAGCGTACATCCCGCACTCTATTGCTTTTTTAATTGTGTGTTGAGGTCAATATTGTTATAGTCAATAAAGCAATATGTGTAAAGTAAGGAGCTTCAATTTATGAGGCGATATATATAGTACGATTAGAAGGAGGGTGAGTTAATAGGTCTTTTATTATTTCAAGTAAAAATGATTAACTTTAAACAACTTTTTTTTTCAAAAACGATGTCATGAGTTGACATAACCAACTCTAATATCCATTTTTGGGTGTCTTGGACTAAAAGCGAGTGATAAAATTGCACTAAAAAATGATTCCAGGGTGATAGAAACACAGACTACTATATCAAAAGGGTGTTTATATACCCACCCTAATGTCTTATCTTTCCACCCACCTTATATTCCCACCCACCATAAAAAGTAAAATGAAACTCATACTATTTTCCAGCCCACTATTATTCCCAAAGCACCCTTACCCCCCAACACCCTGCTTATTGGCCTTTTATTCCGATTGTTACTGGTGGCTTAATTAAAGCTTAGATCCTATCATATCAATGCTTGATTTCCTTCTCCTGTAACATTTTTTGCATTCTACTTTCAATTCTTTAAATAATATTTTCAAATATGATGGATGAGTTGGCTTTCATTGCTGCTAAGGGTGGGCACTTAGAATCGAAAACTGAAACCGAAACACGAATCGAATCGGACTGCACCGAACGGTTTGGTTTTGCGGTTTTGAAACGGTTGTGGTTTTGAAACCGAACCATGGCAAAGAAAACAGTTTGGTTTCGGTTTTGGGTTTTCAAAACCGCATCGAAACCGAAACCGAAACCACACCATATATTGAATGTTTTTGCTGCATTGTTGTTGCCGTTTTTGCTGCACTTGTGGGATTCTGGACAAGTCCTTATGTCATGAAAGTGAAAATTGCTTTGGCAGAGAAAGGAGTCCAATACCTCTATTTGGAAGAAGAACATCTTCTCCAAAAAAGCAAGAGCCCTTTGCTTCTCAAGGTCAACCCAATGCATTAGAAAGTTCCTGTCCTCATTCATAACGATATTGGTGCAACTTAATCAAAAACCGAACCGAAACTGTTTGTCACTCAAACTAATTATTTATACCGATGAATGCAGCAATTAGGGGTGGGTGTGGTGCGGTTTCGAGTGAAACCACACCGAACCGAACCAAACAGTTTGGTTTCATTTCGGTTTTGGCTTCAAAACCACACCGTAAAAAGTTTCGGTTACGGTTTCACTCAAAACTGCACCGCACCCACCCCTAATTGCTGCATTCATTGGTATAAATAATTAGTTTGAGTTACAAGAGTCCTACTGGAATACTGAGTTTCCATCTGTATTGAATACACAAGATTACAATTATCACATTATTTGACAGATTACAATATACTTATAATCAACATGGGGATTTTGTTTAACAATTTTGAAACAAAATAGAAAGGAAAATGCCGAGCTCGTCGGTCACTTGATACAATCATACACATACTCTGCACTTCCATTGCAATTTGCACGCTTTGCCTATGCCTGGGTAGCGGCAACGACAGTGGCATCTCAATCCGCAATAATCGTCTTCCCTCCAAATACCTCATTGCCTTCCTCTCTCTCTTTGCCATTCACCAACACAAAGTAAGAGAAACATGACCCTCACTTGTGTCACCTGTCCACGAGATCCAATCCATCTCAGTTATGATCACAATAGCATGCTTAATCGTTTTGTCCATTATGGGAGTTGGAGTTTTGGAAAAGATCGGAGGAGACGATAAAATGGGATGCAAGCTGTGTGCTAAATTGCTAAGGATGGGGGAATGGTGCTTCCTTTTTTACTGTCCGTATATGTCATTTTATGAGAGGATATATTAGTCATTAAAAATTTAATAAAAAATAAAGTGAGAAGATAAAATATTGAGGTGAGTATAATAGCATTCTATCAAAAAAATCTTGACTAATTATATTATGACATTAAGTATACCTATTCATATTCTTGGCATACTAAAAAATTTCTCCAACAAAGGTGTGTTGTTCAGCTTTTGGTGGTAATTTTGTCATAGCACAACAGAAACACATGCGCACCACGCCCTCTCTCCTCTCTCTCAGCGACTGTTTATTCAGAAAACGGAACCTCTTCAAACTTGAAACTTGAAAGTACGCGAATCGATCGGAACCGATGCGGATTCTTCAATTTCTGTGAGTTCGTCTCCTTCACACTCTCTACGCTTCGAGCTTCCAAGCTTTCGAGCTTCAATCTCGGAGATCCTCATTCGAAATTTTCTGCTGGAAAACCTAATCTCAGTGAAGCTCCAGCGCTGGAAATTCGAATTCGTGGATTTTTATCATTCAATTTTCATTTCGATACACATTTCTTGCTTGTTGCTTTGAAAATGGAAATTTCTACTGAAAATTAGCTCTTGTTTTGACTGAGATTGAGCTGTTTAATCTTTGTTAGATTGCTTCTAGCTCATGCTGTTTTGAATTACCGTTTCTTCTTTCTTCTTTGCCCTTTTAACATTTTGATATGTTGCACGTTTAGTTAGTGTGATTAACTAGGCTAATCTTGATCGTTAATTTAATAGAGAGATTAGTAGTTGAATTTACGATTTTAATTTAATCAATTTGAACAACATTTGAAATACTCTTGCTGCGGTATAATGTGATAGAGAGATAAGTAGTGGATTCGAACTGGAGAGTTAGGTCGTTAAAACCTTTTTTCTCGTCAAAATCTGAAGATTTTGACTGAGATTGAGTTGTGTACTCCGTAGTTGCGTACATTTAGCCCATAGCCTCATACTTGTTTGGATATTTGCAAGTTGAATTAGTTTGCAAGAGAAAGAGAGTGAGTGCTTGTTTGCTTGTTTGTTTTTGTAAAGATACATGGTATAATTTAACTGAGAGATTAGTAATTGCATTTAGGATTTTGATTTAATCAAATTGAACAAAAATAACAAAAGAAAATGTCTTGCTACTGTTTTGGCAATGGAAAAGATGGATCGCGCCAGAGAGTTAGGCTGTGAAATCATTTATTTCTTGTAAAAAAATAAGAAAATTTTTAGCTCGAGTAATGGTTGTTTATAGGAGTTGAGAACTGCAACAAACTGCTTAAGTTTGTAACTGATTTTTGTGAATATTAAACATAGCGACGAGTGACTTGTTGTTCACTTTTGATACCATATGTTACTGAATAGCTTAGAATTGGATTAGCTTGGTCTGTTTAAGTATATTTTAGAAAAGCATACATTGGTTAAAGTATGGTGAACTGAATTCAAACTAGAATGTAAAACTAAGGGCCCGTTTCGTATCCTACTAACAAAATTTCATAAACTTTTAAAAATATTTCTTAAGCCCATTTGTTAAGAACAGTTCTTTATGAAACTGAAAAACTTGTTTTGTATGAGACAAAATTGTTTTTAAGTTTTAACAATTTTAAAAATAAAAATAAAATCTGCCAGCAAACTCCCTGCTGGAGCTGACGGAGGTCTACTGGGGGCCCAAGGCAGAGGACCTCAAGAGGGACAGAGAAAATTGGAAGAGAGGGAGAAACAGAGAGTGGAGAGAGGATCTAGAAGGAGAGAGACAAATAGAAAGGTTCAAATGAGAGAGAAGAGATCAGGGAGCGAGAGGAAGAGAGATAATGAGATAAGACTGAGAAGAGAGAGAGAGGATGGAGACAAGAGGATCTGAAAAGAGAGGGGATAAGAGTGGGCTTTTAGTTTTAAAAATTCTAAAAACAGACGTTTTATGTTTTCATGAAGTAAGCTATATCTACAAGTTGGTTTTGAGTTCAGTTTTTCAAAATAGTCCTACCAAATAAGAATTTTAGGCTGGAGACTCAAAAACTGTTTTTGAGTTTAAAAAAATTGGATTCAAGTTGAATACAAACAGGCCCTAAATGTTTAGAGTTATGGTTATGACTCGTGAGTCTTTCAAGAAGTGGACTCTGCTATGCATATGTAGGAAAGTAAGTGCAAGGTGAGGGGACGAGGGAAACAGACAAAAGGATATCGGTTTCTTTCTTTTTTTAATTTTCTTTTCAAGTATCGTAGTTTTCCATTATCATAAAATACACATTCAGTGCAAAGATTCCACTAATTTGGGTACTTGCATGTACCTAATGATTTCACAATGCTATAGTTTCCGAAAGATATATTTTTCTTTATGTTACTTACCCACCACTCACCAAACAACCACCACCCCCCCCCCCCCCCCCCCCCCCCCCCTCCTCCTCCCTCCTCCTTCCCCCCAAAGAAAACAAAAAAGAAGCACACCATCGTGTGGTCATTTTAATGATGGGTGCCCTTAATGTGTGAGGACGTTTTACTTTGAAGTTAGGACTGGACCTCGCTTGTTTATCACACTCACTAGAATTATGGGTACCTCTGTTTTAGTTTAAGCATGCTCTGTGCCTCTGTGTGTGTGTGTGTGAGCGTGCACATGTTATGTTCTTGCAGTGTGTGCCTCCAACTAATTCATTTGCTTCTGTTTTCCTTTCGAGCATTTCAGATAGGATCCAATATGTGCTAACTGCAACACGTTTGCGACTTATTGTGTACCTGTTACTTAGCTGTATTAAGCATGGGGACGCATTCATGGTATACAGTCAGCATATAGCAGGAGAGGAGGAAAGGGTAAGTGTGTGTTGCAGTATACTAATTTTCTTATTGTGTTCCAAATGTAAAATAGTGTCTTTTGGTGCTTGCTTAGCATGTGTATCTTACACTTTCTAAAAAAATTAGTAGAACTCATTGTATTTTTACAGTTTCTTTGTTATTATTGATGCTGTTTGACTAACCCATATTCTTGCTAGTTGTATTTGCATTTAATAGAGGTGCTTTATGTTTCAATAAACAGCACATTCAGTCCACCTGGGTCAATTTCTGCCTAAACAATGTATTTTGTGCCAGACTTCAACACTTTGTATTTGGACGATTAGAATCTAAGAATTTTAATAACAATGGCAGGTGCTCTTTTTGATTTAGCACTAGTGGTATGGTTTGGGATGTAAATATTACCAACTACAAATAAAGAAAATAAAAATTAGAGAGAAAGTATAGATATCATGTGGTGAGGCTATTGTCAAATAAATATTACCCTTTCGACTGTGATATAGTCAGAGAGATAGAGAGAACTATCTTACAAAATTTCATGTTTACGGTGACTCTATGATCATGTGGTGATGCTGTCAGCACTTATAACTTTCTTAAGCTTGACATTGTACCCTCTTCTGTTTCTTGTTTTCATTGTGAAGTAAGCTGCAAAAGCAATGTCCATGTCATTAGAACTGTACGGTGCTACTTGAGATATTTGAAGTTCTTGTTTGATTTATTAATTTAATAGCATGATTCTGTGGTCAGGTCTTAGGTGGTGATGCTATTAGTAGTTGTAACTTTCTCTAATCTCTGATTGACCTTGCACCCTTTTCTAAGTCTTCTTCATGAACTAACCTACAGAAGCAACGTCAATATCATTAGAACAATTCTTCATGCTATTTGAATTACTTTTTAGTATATGATTTGATTTGGATAGGTTAATAGCATCAATCTACGGTTAGGGAATGACCAAATGAGGTGATGATGCTATTAGCAGTTGTAGTTTACTGCGAGTATCTGACGGGCGTTGCACCTCTTCATTTTGTTGTCTTCTTCATGAAGTAAGATACAGAAGAATTTCCAATATCATTAGAACTACTCTACATGCTATTAGAGCTATATTTCTTTTTTAGGTAGAATTTGACTTGATGGTGCTATATGATAACATTTCAGTAATATAGCCATTTTTTTTTGTAGCTTAACTTTTGACTAATTTGGTGAGATGGTTATATGTAAATGTTCTTCTTGACAAGACTAATGTGTTTTGGGTTTGTAAACAAGACAAATGTGTTTTGGGTTTGTAATTGCTGTTAAGAGTCTGCTTCTGTGATACGTTCACATTTCATACTCACAACAAGCTTTTCTCTAATAGCTAGAGGATTGAGCTGTTTCTGTGATTTATGGCATTGTTTCGTCAGATTGGTGCTTTTTACAAAGGCATGTAGGTGCTCTGTGGAATTGAATTTAATTCCAGATGTCATTTTACTCCTCAAAATCTGAAAAGACTTCAAACTTCTTTCCGTCTCTAAATATAAATAAGCGTGACTTCTACTATACTACCCTTAAGTTTTGCCAAAATCGCACTTTATTACACTTTTTTTTGTCTCACTTTCATACCTAAAGTTTAATTTACTGACACTTTCAAACTTCCGTTAGTTTTCCTGTCAAGTGGTCTGTTAAGTGATGATGTGGCATCAATTTGACCCACCAAATTTTCCACGTGGAATAAAAATAGTTAAATAATATTTTGATTTTTCTTAATTATCTCAGCCTTCTCTCTTCCTCTGTCTCTCTTCGACTCCCACAGTCCTGCTCCCACTACATCCCCACCCCACCCTCTGTCTCTTCTCCCAAATCCACCACCACCACTAGGATCATCCCCAACCCCTTTGATCCTTTAATTTGTTATGTTTTTAAGTTTTTAACTTGATGTTAACAAATGTTTAGTGGCTAAAATTTTCAGGACTTGCTGCTTATATATAAAAAATGGATGATGGTCGGCAACATGAAAATGGGAGACACAAGATGGACTATTACAGAGGAGGGACAGCACCTCCGGTAAGAAGAAAGCATGTCTTACTATCTGCTGTTAATATGTTTGTTTCCTTATGCATTTATAGATCCATTTGAATGGGGTAGAATTGAAATGTGCAGTGGAATATGATGGGCCAACAGCAAGCGAAGGAACCAAATGCCTTAGTCATGAACAAGAAGATCATGTCCATCATTGCTGAAAGGGATGCTGCTATTCGAGAACGGAATGCAGCACTTGCTGAAAAGAATGAAGCCTTGGCTGCAAGAGATGAGGCTCTTCGTCAGCGGGATGAGGCACTTGCTCAGCGTGATAGTGCCATGATGGAACGGGACAACGCCTATGCAGCCCTTCATTCACGGGATAATGCTGTCAACTTCCCATTGGGTGGTGGGGCTCCACGTGGAGCTAAACGCATGCACCGTCCCTCAAACCATTCAGTTACCCTGGCTGATGCTCATTACAGCACAAAAGATATGCATATAACTGAGGCCTACCCAGTTTCAGTTATATCTACTGAAGATGTCAAGTCACGTCAGACAAAGCGAGCAAAGGAGAACAAGGCATCCAGGGCAAGGCAGTCACGGAAGAAAGTAGGCGAAGATTTAAATAGGCAGGCTTCCTCGGATGGGATAAAGTATAGATCAGAGTGGGATGCTCATGATTTGGGTTTGAATCTTGTCACTTTTGACGAGTCTGCAATGCCAGTGCCAGTGTGTTCATGCACTGGAATTCCACGGCAGTGCTACAAATGGGGGAATGGCGGGTGGCAGTCATCTTGTTGCACCACCCATATGTCGATGTATCCACTACCTCAGATGCCAAATAAGCGCCATGCCCGGATGGGTGGACGGAAGATGAGCGGAAATGTTTTTACTAGATTGCTTAGTCGGCTAGCAGCAGATGGTCATGATTTGTCAATACCGCTGGATTTGAAAGAATATTGGTCCAGACATGGGACAAATCGCTACATAACGATCAAGTAGGTCAGAAACAATAGTCTGGAAGGATGCTTCCTTTTTAGGTACCTCTCTCTTTCTTCTCACTCTACCTCTCATGTCTCTGAATTTAACGGATATATTCATTGGCATGCGGCTGTATTCAATGAAATCAATGGGAGAGATTTTCGATGATAGAGTACTTCCATCTTCCTTCGGTTTAGGCTGTTGTATTTAGTCCCAGAATTTCAATTGTCCCTTCCTAGGGTTTAGGAAGGGACATTTGTAGTGCACTGGCCCTGTTCTGCACGGCTCCCTTCAGTCCAACAATTTTTTTACACGAATCAGAGGCCGAAGGAGGCACTGATATGTGGTTTGCTGGGAGTTTTCTGCCCCTTGTGATTTCAAAATCTTTCCAAACCTCTAAACCTCTCAAATCATGGCATTTGCATGCCGATGCAGGCCATTTGAGCTAAAGAAGCAGCTCAAACTCCACCATGTTTCAACTTTTATTTTTTAAATTTATTTTTAAATTTTCCAAATCGAAGGCTTCATTTGGGTGAAGGAATTCAAAAGAAGTGATTTGGATTTGACAACTTGGCTAAATTTGCTGCGAAAACTAGAACACATTTGATCAAATGAATTCAAAATAATTTCTTCCTTGCAATGTTATTTAGATTGCGAGCGCGTACATGCAGTTTGGCCCTAAATCTAATCTCTTCCAGTAACTACCAAACACAGTATACCACGGTGACGTCAGTGTGGCCTTGTGTTATTGGACCAAAATGTAATCGTGGTGTCCGTCTAAATCTAAGTTACTCTCAGCCACCAGGCAATCGATGGATCCTTAGCCTGCACAATACTAGGCATTATACATGATTAAGACCTGGTTTGGTATTGAGGTGATTCTGAAAAAAACTGCTATAAAAAAAAGCTGGGAGCTGTTTTTGTGTTTGGTAAACACTCAGCTTCAGCTTTTTTTCACAGTTTTGGATGAAAAAAAGCAAAAAACAAGAAGCTGCAAAACCTAGCTTTGAAAAACTGGCTGTTTTTCACATCTGTTTTACATAAAAGTTTACGAAACACTCTAATACTGCTTTTTTTTTTTTCAAAAGCACTTTTACAAAAAAGTTTACCAAACACTCTGTTGCTTTATTTCACAGCTGCTTATTCTCACAGCACAGCAGAAGCAGCTTTTTTTCAAAGCACAGCAATACCAAACCATCCCTAAGAGTGCTCATTTGGAAGTGTTCCTCTATCATGTGTTTTTACACACTAGTGTTTTTTTTTTTTTTTTTTTTTTCTTTTTTTCAGTAGCACTTGTTCGATATACTTTAATAAAGATGATTAGAACTTTTTTTTTTTTTTTTCTTCCAGTAGCACTTGTTCGATATACTTTAATAAAGATGATTAGAACACCCTATGGTGATTACAGACACACACTTTAGTACAAGATTACTTTGGGAGCGCATGCTAAGTCCGAACCAAGGAAAGTTTGACGACAACAGAACCTTGAGTGGTTCCCTTGGTTTTTGACTAATTAAAGTACCTCCCTTGAGAATTAAAATGTATCTATACCTTCAATCCAGCAATAATGACTCGTACTCATTGAACAACATTTAACAATTTGGAAAGTACAACAATCAAAGGAAAGTTCAGTAATAATATTCACTCATACTCCGGGTGAGGGACTTGATTGTACCGGATGTTATGTGCTGGAGAGTTGAACTGCTACAACAGCCGTTTTTGGAGGAGGAGATTCGTTTGATATGTTCGATTCCGCTTAGTCTACGAAGGCCTTCAGATTGACTGATGTGGCATTATGATAAAAAGGGTCTCTTCTCCGTCAAAAGTGCATATAAGGTGGCAAGATCAGGATGCATTTCCCCGTCATTAATGGCGTCCTCTTCTTCTCATGGTGGGAGTGCATACGGTGGTCTATGACCAGTAATTTGGAAGGCACAGGTGCCGCCAAAAGTGAAGGTGCGTGGCTGGAGGATGTGCACCGACGCTTTGGCGACGAGATCAACTCTCATAAAAAAGGGAGTGAGGCTCCATGTTTCATGCCCAAGATGTGATGGTCTTTGTGAAACAGCGCAACACGTGCAGCGGGATTGCAGTTTTTTTCCTGAGCAGTGTTGTTCCCGGCGCCTTTGGGCTTGGGAACAGTATCGAGTTTTGATGACTCTTTGAAGGAGTGGCTTTTCAGAATTTTGGAGGAGAAGAAGGTGGAGTTTGAGGCAGTAATGATGGTGATTTGGGCTATTTGGAAGGAAAGGAATGGTTTGGTTTGGGAGGGGCGTGCTAATAGTCCCTTATAAAGGACTTTCTGATTTGAATTATAACTTCAAAAATCTTATATTCCTCTCAGGCCTTACGGGAAGCCTTGATATATACACCACAACAACACTTTACAGATTAAACTGTAAGTGACAGTCTGCACACCCATGCCGCAGCACCTTCTATACACCTTTACATATTAAAACCTTTACATATTAAACTAACAGCACACACACATGCATTAATCTGTAAGTGACAGTCTGCACACCCATGCCGCAGCACCTTCTATACACCTTTACATATTAAACTAACAGTAACCAAGCACGCATGGGAAGACTTCTGACAGCACACATGCACAAGCACATACAGCTTGTTGCCGACTAGGATTCTGCACTGCATGTGGAGCATCAAAGCATGGAGTGGAGACAGCACACATGCACATGCACATACAGCTTGTTGCCGACTAGGATTCTGCACTGCATGTGGAGCATCAAATCATGGAGTGGAGACTTGGGTTAACAGCCCCCCGCAAGCGAACAGGTGGGGGAACAACTGGAAGCTTGGAGACAAGAAACTTAAATCGTGAAGAAGAGAGGCCTTTAGTAAAAATGTCACCAAGCTGGTCTTGAGAACACACATAACTTACTACGAGCTGTTTTCGAACCACCTTTTCACGAACATAATGGTAGTCGACCTCCAGATGCTTAGTGCGCGAGTGGAAGACTGGATTGGACGCTAGGGCAATTGAGGAAATGTTGTCACACCAAATGGTTGGTGGAACCAAATTTAAATGAAGATCTTTGTAGAGAGACCTTAACCATGATAATTCTGCAGCAGTATAAGCTAATTGGCGATACTCCGCTTCTGCACTCGAACGTGAAACGGTCTTCTGCTTCTTTGAACTCCAGGAGACAAGATTAGAACCCAAATAAACACAGAAACCACCCGTAGAATGACGAGTATCAGGGTTGCCAGCGTAATCTGCATCCGAATAAGCTGTCAACGTAGCAGTTCCTGGTTGATACAGTAAGCCATGATTATATATAGCCTTTAGATACCGAAGAATTCTCTTGACTGCCATCCAGTGTGTGTTTTTCGGGGAATGCATAAATTGGCACACTTGATTCACAGCGTAGGACAGATCAGGTCGTGTGATGGTGAGGTACTGGAGCGCCCCCACAACACTGCGATACATCTCTGGTTTGACGTAAGGATCGCCAATATGAGCACTCAGTTTCTGACCAGACGACACAGGAGTAGAAATAGGTTTGGCATCTGTGAATTTTGTGCAAGTGAGGAGATCCAGTGCATATTTAGACTGACAAAGATGCATGGCATCACCATTATACTTCACTTCAATGCCTAAGAAATAACTGAGCGGTCCCAAATCTTTCATTAGAAACAAACTACCAAGTTTTTGAATCAAATGAGCCACCTGGCGTGGATTGTTCCCTGTTATAAGAATGTCGTCGACATAAATTAACAGAATAATATATATACCCTGCTTGTCAAACACAAAAAGGCTGTAATCACACGTAGATTCCTCAAACCCTAGTTGAAACAAGAAATCAGATAACCGTTGAAACCAAGCCCTAGGCGCTTGTTTGAGACCATAAAGAGATCGATGTAGCTTACATACATGATGAGGAAACTGGTTGTCAATGAAGCCTGATGGTTGTCTCATGTAGACATGTTCATTTAAGTATCCATGCAAAAACGCATTCTGCACATCAAGTTGGCGTACAGGCCACTTCTTTGACACAGCAAGACTCAACACGAGTCGAATGGTGCTATGCTTTACCACAGGGCTGAAAGTTTCGGTGTAATCCACACCAGCTTTCTGATGAAAACCATTGGCAACTAACCGAGCTTTATGTCGCTCAAGAGTGCCATCAGCGTGACGTTTAATTTTAAACACCCATTTTTTGGGTAGCACATTCATTGTAGAATTGTACGGAACTAAGCTCCAAGTTCCATTTCTTTGTAGTGCATTAAACTCCTGCGCCATACCTTTTCTCCACGCCTGATGTTTGACTGCCTGACTGAAACAGGTAGGCTCAACAAGAGAGTTATCAAGTGCAACATGCATAGCATATTTTGGATTTGGTTTGTGAACCCCTAATTTAGACCATGTAGTCATAGAATGTCCAGTATCACTAGGGACAGTGGGTTGCACACGATGTTCAGTTACTAAAACTTGCTCATTTGATGATAGTGAGGGTCCTATAGATAGGTTAGGGTCTAAAGGTGGGTTGAGCTGTGATACAGGTTCAACCATGGATGGTGGATTAGTGGGTAATGGAAAGTTAGGTAAGATATGAGGGAAAAAATTGTTACCTTGTTCGTCGACACTGTCAGAAGGAGATGTGAGTCCCTGAAAAGGGAATGAGTCCTCGTCGAATAGAACATGGCGAGACAAATAAACTCGTCTTGTGGTCATGTCCAAGCATCTGTATCCTTGATGGTTCAAAGAATATCCAAGAAAAACACAGGACTTTGATTTTGGTTGTAACTTGTTTTGCGTGTATGGTGTTAGCCATGGAAAGCAACGGCAACCAAACACCTTCAAAAACTCATAATTGGGTTTTCTTTGAAATAATTTCTCAAACGGAGATGTATCAAATAATACACGAGTAGGTAATCGGTTTATTAGATATGTGGCAGTTGAGCATGCATCAAACCAAAACGTAGTTGATATGAAAGACTGAGCAAGCATAACCATGGCAGTTTCGACAATATGTCGATGTTTTCGTTCAGCTAAACCATTTTGTTCAGGATGTTTAGGGCAAGAAAAACGTTGAGAAATACCATGAATATCAAGAAACCTTTGAAAAAAATGATTCTTATATTCACCACCTTCATCACATTGAAGAGTTTTTATGGATTTGTTAAACATATTTTCAACTTTGGCATTAAACTTCACAAATATCGCAAAAACTTCAGATTTTTGTTTCATGGGAAAAATCCATGAATATCGCGAATAATCATCCACAAACAACAAATAATAACGAAAACCTTCGTTAGAAGGAATTGGAGAACACCACACATCTGAATGAATAAGTTGCAAAGGAAATTGAGACCTAGACTCGGACAATTGGAAAGGTAATTTAGTACTTTTACCTAGAGGACATGACTCACAAAAGCGTACATCAGAGGTACCATGAATTGGTACCAATTTTTTTGAAATTAAAAACTTGATTATTGGTTTTGCAGGATGGCCAAGACGTGCATGCCACTTTTGAACCGACACTCGAACTCCCACACATGCAGTAACAGAATGCTTGAGACATCCACTGCCATTTGGAAATGGGTACAACCCATTCTCACATCTCCCTCGGAAAAGCGTCTTCCGTGTCTTGAGGTCCTTTACAAGGAAAACATGGGGAAAAATAAGTAAGTAACAATCATTATCTAGGGTAAACTGATGAGCAGAAAGGATATTAGTGGAGGCAGTTGGGCAATGAAGAATGTCACGTAAAACAAATGAGCAAGATTTAGTTTGAAGTTTACTGGAACCATAATGTGCAATTGAGATGCCCGTGTGATTACCTACACCTCCTACTCCTTCATTCCCGTGATACTCTTTGGGATTGGCCAGATTATGAATGTCAGGAGTAATGTGTGCATTGGCTCCTGTGTCTAGGAGCCAAGAACCATTCTGCTGTTTGTTAAGAGTAATTGGTGAAGAGGTCATGGCCGAGAGTCGTTTGGCCGGAATTCGTCCTTCAAAGGCAGTGTCCATGCGCTGGTAGCAATCCAACGCAGGATGACCTGGTTTACCACATATCTGACACACAATTCTATCACCACAAGAAACAAACCTTTCGCCAGTACCTTGATTATTCTGCGAAGCATTGTAATGGCGAGGATTGGGACCTCGTTGAGCACCACCACGAAGTAAGTAGTTCCCGCGTCCACCACCACGAGAACGACCACCCCCACGTCCTCGAGAAGCCACGAAGGCATTAACAGTGGCTCCTTCAACCAACGGAACATTGTGTTCCACCATTCTCTTTTCTGTTGTCAGCAGCAAGGATTCAAGGGCAGGATAAGTGATAGGGTTGTCACGAGCTTGTGCTGCGCTCACAGTCATCTCATACGCTGGTCCAAGATTATTCAACACAATCTGGACCAGTTCATCATCACTCACAGGTTGCCCAGCAAGAGCAAGATTGTCAGCAATCGCATTCATGCGATCAAGGTAATCCGCCACAGAGAGATCACCTTTTTTGGTCTGCAACAATTCATTCCTTAGAAACAAAATACGATTCTGAGACGTGGATGCATACCTTTGCTCCAGAGCTTCCCAAGTAGCTCGAGCAGTTCTTTTGCTTGCCACCACAGACAAGACAGACGCAGTCAGAGATCCATTAATCCAGCTAAGGATCATTTGATCCTGTTGCACCCACGTTGTGTACGCAGGATTCACGGTTGTCAAACCAGCAACATGTTTTGGGGGACACACCAAAGTGCCATCAACATACCCCATCAAGTCCCGGCTTTTTAAAATAGGGAGAATTTGAGCCAACCACAGTGGGTAGTTGGTTCTATCAAGTTTGATATTGACGATAATGGAAAAAGGTTGAAAAGTGGTGGTTTGGGGGTTAGGGTTGATAGCAGGGACATTGTTTCCAGCCATGGAAGCGATGATGGACAGAATAATAGGTTAGGATCTTTGTCGTTAGACAAAAAAGGCTCTAGATACCATAAAGGACTTTCTGATTTGAATTATAACTTCAAAAATCTTATATTCCTCTCAGGCCTTACGGGAAGCCTTGATATATACACCACAACAACACTTTACAGATTAAACTGTAAGTGACAGTCTACACACCCATGCCGCAGCACCTTCTATACACCTTTACATATTAAAACCTTTACATATTAAACTAACAGCACACACACATGCATTAATCTGTAAGTGATAGTCTGCACACCCATGCCGCAGCACCTTCTATACACCTTTACATATTAAACTAACAGTAACCAAGCACGCATGGGAAGACTTCTGACAGCACACATGCACAAGCACATACAGCTTGTTGCCGACTAGGATTCTGCACTGCATGTGGAGCTCAAAGCATGGAGTGGAGACAGCACACATGCACATGCACATACAGCTTGTTGCCGACTAGGATTCTGCACTGCATGTGGAGCATCAAATCATGGAGTGGAGACTTGGGTTAACACCTTAGAGGTGGTTCAGAAGACCTTTTCCTGGCTGCATGATTTTCAGGCAGGTAATCAACTTCCCAGCCATGTTAAGGAGCCCAAGCGGAACCGGTGGGTAGCGCCTAGTGATGGGTGGTTCAAATTGAACATTGACGGAGCTGCAAAAATGGCGGAGGGGGTTGGAGGCGCTGGAGGAGTCCTTTGCGGGAGAGATGGAGTTTTCAGGGCAGCGGGAGTGTGGCGTTTTCAGGGCCTGTCCTCGGTCAAGCAAGTCGAGCTGCTTGCTATTCAGGCTGGCTTTCAACTTGTGAAGACTCTCCGATGCAACCAGGTGGCGATGCAACCAGGTGAAGATTTCTCATAAGTCTTGGGTTTCCTTACAATCTAAGTATTGGCGTGCACTGCAAGTAATCACAATTCTTAAGGGGGTGCAATACCTACTTCCATATATCCTCTAGGATTCTCCCAGCTTAGAATGAGGATTTTATCCTGCAAATGTCTCTCTCTCAATAGTTCAAATACATCCATCTAAGGTTTGTCTTTAGTAATGTGATCTCTATACTTTACTTCTCCTACTCACTGCTTGAGTCTAAAACTGCTTACTAACTTAATCGTCAGAGGTCCTTTGACAGGCACACACACACCTTCCTTAGACCTGTTCACAGTAGTTCTCTATTTTGTAGGTTGCTTGGATATGTGCCTTCATCATCTGTGGCAATGCGCAAAGTAGGTTCCGCAAAATTGGTTGCCAACTGATTTGGAAGCCATTTCATGGAACCATATTTATAGGAGGCAAGTTTCTTGGCACATGCAGTCACTAACGCTGGCTTTAGTTTTCATAATTTTCATGTTTGGAATAAAACGTTCTCTTCCATTGCAAGGAAAGCCTTCTTGTTTGATCGTATTGGAATTGGGTGTGATCGAGATCATACTATCTATTATTTTTCTTATAAAAAAAATGATTATTAACAATCTCGCCGCTTAGTAATCAACCAATTGTTTTTACTTGTTTTGCCAAAAGCTGACTATTCGTTTGTTATTACACTATATGTTGATTAATATATCTTATTAATTTTTTACCACGAATATAGAGAATGCATGTACTTGATTTGATTTATGGCGTACTCCCACCATCACCTAAACAACAACAATAAAATAAAAAAACAACAACAACATTGTATAGAGACTTTTGCCAAATTGTATTGATTGAAAATTTTCAAATTATTGCATCGTACAACGAAGGTAGAAAACTTATTAGCTCTTTTTGGCAGCCAATAGTATTAAGGAGGGACTAAGGGACATCAACACTTATAGGTGCAGTAACAACCAACTTTACCAGGATCACCTTTGGCACTACATTCATGTATGTGTACTTTCTAATGCCCGTATTTGCTAAAATACTTGACACTGCAATCATCTAATGTACACTCACTAGGATACAATTGAGTTGTGCATAACTTTTGTGCGTACACTTGACACACATTTTCCTTCTTCAATGTAGCTGCAAAATTTACAAAACTTAAACAAGTGAATGAACAAAATGGATAATACTTGCATCCTCCACATGTCCCACCATCTGCGAGTAAGGTATCTTGGCTGACTAAAGTCAATGATTGGAACTGTCTAATTCATTAATATTCATTTGAAAACCAATTCTACAAAAAATATTCACATTAGGGATCTTTTTTTCGTCCAAATGTATTAAATAAATGGATGGTTTATCATAAATATAATACTTGGTACATAAACATTCGTTTATTCTATACATTTGAATGACTAAATGATCTTTGATTGAAATTATTTTTTGTAAAGATGATCTTCAAATGAAGATACAACGACTTAAAGACAAGTGTTGTGCCATGATGCGTGATTTACTTGACACTCAAATTAAACCCTCGTTTGACAATTGTAGTAGAATGGATAAGTGAGGGATCGTTCTAGACCGGGGATTAGGAGGGCTTGCTAAAACCTTCTAAATTGACTTTAAAACATAAAAACACAATATAAAACACTATTTAATGCTCGAAGAAAGCAAAACTAAAAATAAGAAAGATTAAGACTAAGATTTCAACGAAATAGGGGGGAATTGGATTTGGACGAATTTAAACTAAAATGAATACTTGGAAACAAAACAAATTGTAAATATGGATTTGACGGAAATGAATGGATGGGAAGCTAGCTAAGGGTTCTTTCTCTACACATGATATTTATGCATATGAATCAATTTCCAGTTATTCCTTCATTGAATTATGAACGACAATGCCCCAAATTAACCGTGACATCACTAGTTAACCCTCAGATTTTCCTTATATTATTGGATTGGATGGCATCATTCGACAACCCAAAACATTCTCAAAAGTTCCCTACATGTCATCATAATAGAGATACAATCGAAGATCATTAAGAATAATGAAAACCATAAGCATTGACAAAGCATTTGCAACTATGACATCATGTTACTCATGCTAAGAATTAAACTTAACGCGATCGTGACAAGCGACCTTCACTACTTTCAAGTATAAGATAGTAACGATTATGTGAAACCTTCTTAAACTTTAGTCACATATTCATGCATGCTAATTAAGTGTCGACCCTCAATCAACAAACACAAATAAGTTAATCATCAAATAGTTAAGCCAATTGCATTCACGAATCAAGAGTTCATAACCGGAATTCATCAATTCATATCACATAAATAAACATGGTATTGAAATCACCCCTAGCCAAAAAGGGTTTAGTTCCTCATAACTTTGAAATCAAAGAAACACCTAAACATTCCAACAACTCAAACTTGAATTGTATGAACGTTTAGGCACTCTTCTCTTCCATTTCTCATATTACAAAACAAAGAGAATTGAATTTAAACATTGAAATCAAAGAAACGCATAAACATTCCAACAACTCAAACGTGAATTGTATGAACGTTTAGGCCCTCTTCTCTTCGTCTTCTTTGTAGCACAAGGACTAAGGGATGTTGTTGGTGTGTTGAATGGATTGGGGGATTATGGAAATGGAAGAAATGGAGGAGAAAGGGAAGGGAATGGTGCAGAAAATGGAGAGACTCACGGCTAGGGAGAAGATGGAAGTGTTTTGTGGTGTGTTGTGTATGAAAATGAGATGTTCTTGAATGAATGAATGCAAGGGTATTTATAGGAGTAGTGGAGGGAACATATGGTTGTTTGTTTAAGATGCAAGTGGCTAATTAATGATGGAAAATTATGTGATTTAAAGGATGCAAAGTGAATGAATCATGAATCATTGTGGATGAAAGGTGGAAGTGCATGTGAGATGTTTGGAAAGGAATAAAGAATGAATGGTGGAAATGTGAGTGAATGATGTGCATGTGTGAGAATGCATGTGGAATTAAGAGGAGTATGTGGTGAAATGATGAAGTAGGAAGGTGGAAATGCATGTGAGATGTTTGGAAAGGAATAAAGAATGAATGGTGGAAATGTGAGTGAATGATGTGCATGTGTGAGAATGCATGTGGAATTAAGAGGAGTATGGAAGTGAAATAAATGAATGATATGTTAAGTGATAAGTGAATGATATGTGGTGAGTGATAAGTGATAAATGAATTAGTTTAAAGGGCTAGGGTTTAAGTACATAGAATGAGCCTAAAATAGGTTGGTTTGTATGGCATAATGTGTTTGATTGGGCTAGAGCCATTGTTTTGTGTCTTCAAGTGCATACAAGGCCTTCAAATTCGTCCATCCTCTTGGCTCCATGGATAAGCTATCCAATCCATGCCCAAAAATGCTCCAAATGGCCTCAAAATGCACTTTCTTGCTCCCTAGGCCCTTAGAACCTGAAAACACACAAAAGAAGCATAAAGGACTAAAATAACGAGAGAAACATAACGTAAATGCACGAGAACAAGCCATTTAAGTCGCATGAATATGCTCCTATCAAATACCCCCACACTTAGCTTTTGCTAGTCCTCGAGCAAAACAGAATAAAAACAAATAAACAAAACGACACTAAACACGTAAAACACAACCTAAACCTTCCAACAACCGTCTTAGGGATTTCCAATGCACATGACAAGTTAAAAATCATCATTCTCACAGATTTTAGTCATCTTCACATTTAAGTACATTCTTAATCATAGTCACCATATACTAGTTCACAATTAAGCATTTAAAACCATGTTTTGAATGTAGTAACATGCCTTAGAGAATTTGCTCAATTCCTTTCAAGATATGCACTCAATTTTTACTCAGATTTTCTAACTACACACCCTAATCTAGTCATATGTGAGAAGATTGATGTAAACATGAAAACGACACTCACATATATGTATCACAAAGAACGCAAATTCTGGAGTTAATAATCAAGTTTAGATATGATCTCATGAATGGAATGCTACTACTTAGACGCGAGAACCAGTGACACCATAAGCTCATACCAAGTTCAAAATCCACAAATTGAAATACACAACACTCAAGATAGAAGTCAAGGGTTGTAACGGGGCTTGGGGTATGTGGATAAAGAAGGGATATGGAAAACAAAGGTTCTTAAAGAAATAGTGAGCAAAGCATTTTAATCAACTTAGAATTCACTTTTGAATGAAAACTCAACTTTTGAACAAAAAGGGAGAATTTAGACAATTTACGCCCAGAATTGGTGTTTTGGAACCTTTCTTCAATCACTTATTCTTTTCTCTTTTTTTTTTTTTTTTTTTTTTTTTTTTTTTTTTTTTTTTTTTCTTTTGAATCTCAAAACAAAAACACTTAAACATTCTCTCCCCCACACTTATTTTCTTTCATAATGTAACTCAAAAGGAATTCAATTAAGTCATGCTCACTATCTTTTAAGAACAAGGGTAAGGACGGTCATATTCTAGGTTAGGTGAAGATAAAGTGGGTTAACAAAGAACATGGGTTAACATGGCTCAACGGGGGTAAAACTTACAACATATACGAAATATGGGAAGCGAGGCTATTTGGCTATGGTGGCAACTACACAACTTCATCTTGATATATGTTATGCAAATCAATAACATGCTTTGAATGAAATGGGCATGAGTTCTAGCATTTGGAACTATATGATGAAACGCCTTCTAAGTAGTAACCAAGCAAAGAATAATGAGATCATGCAACGATTTTAGAAAACAAGAAATCACAGATTAAACTCTCCAAAGAACGTTATAGGCTCAAGTCTCTCAGGGTTGTAGCATTTGTTTGAGTTCCTTCCTTCAGGCATGTTGCAAAAACTAAATTTTCTTTTATGATTGCATGTGAAGTCATACATTATAACCATAACCAAGCATATACCAAGAGTAAATCAAACTTTTCTCTATGTTATAACTCTTTTTAACAGTCATGCAATTACAAACCAAATCCTTATCATTGTGTTGGAAGGTATCCTAAGACACAAACACACACACAAAAACAACTTTAAAACAACTCTTTTTGGGTTTTTCAAAACAATTTTTCAAATTTTTATGGGATTTTCGAATTTTTAAGACAAAACACACTAAAACAGTGAGAAACAACATGTGAAGTGATAGGTGATAAAATCCAACGAATTTGCATCAAATATACTTAGTTACCCCCCCCACACTTAAATCAAACATTGTCCTCAATGTTTTAAGCATAGATTCACACAAAGCATAAGTAAATACACAAAAAGCACTTAAACATACTAAACATGGCATAATGTAATTAACAAAGAGAAGAGTTTAGAGACGCAAATCTGGTTATAGAGTGTAAATTCCATCTTCTCTTTGTTGATTGCATTGAGGCTTGATCTTGATGATTCCACAGGCTTACTCTCGAACTGGTTTCCGCCCATCATTGATTTTCCTTTGTGCTACTGGGCTGGAGGATTCTTTTGGTCTTCCCCGAAGGTCTGAGCTTACCCCTTTGGTCTGTTTCTTTGTTCAATCTTTCCAATTCGTATTGAAAAGGGTTGGAGGATAACTCAGCCTATGTTTGTCTCCACATGCTTCAATGTATCATTTTCACTTGCCTTACTCGCTCCCCTTTGCAGAAGTGGTCCCTTCTCCGGAAGTGTATCAACCGTTGAAGATGACTACTCGAGAGCAACGCTAGGTAAGCAATCAGGAATAGATTCCAGGCAGTTGGCTCCAGAACGGAAGACTGACTCCAAGTGCCGGCTGATTGCTTGTTTTACTTTGCCATGCGAGTAAGAACAAGGACAAAGAAAAAGACAGGGAAAGAGCATGATATGAGATACTTTTGCTTTTGACCTTGATGATATGAGATACCTTTGTTTTTGAAGAAGCGGTGAATGAATCAGCACATGTATTTGTTGTGCTGCTTCCTCCTGGGTCATATGTACTCCAGGCATCTGGTATCATCTTTGGGGAAGAAGAAAGAATTGAGTATTTCGAAAGGCTTTGCTGGGAGTGCGCCCTCAGAGGTGAGGGAGAGTTGGGCATTTTCTTCATATTTGCCCTGCCATAAAAGACGAAGGTCGACATATATAGAGATAATATCAAGTGGTGGTACTTTTTACCTTTGTCGACAAACGTTTTGATCCCGCAAATCCGGCTTTTTGAAATAATGGCGCCTCTTCGATCTCTGAACACGCCTCTTCGATTTCTGAGCAGGCGCCCCTTCGCTTTCTGAACGACACGTGGTAGTGCAGATGCGGCTCCTTTTGACAAAGCTGCACGCGTCTTCTGAAAAGCTGAGAAAGCGTCGCCGAACTTTGCGCTTGTCGGCTAAAGATGTGTAGTTGTGATGATGGTCTCCACGTGTTGTCTAAAAAGAAGAAATCTTTTGACAAAGTTGGCGCGTCTTCTGAAAAGCCGAGAACGCGTCGCCTAAATTACGCCGGAAAATCTGGCTTTTTGAATTGGTGGACGCGTCGCCTTGGCTTTTTTATTGAGCTATCGATCACCACAACAAACACACTCTGAAGATTTCCCATTCTTGAAAATCGTCTCCGGCCCTTTGAAATTTAACTCCATCCCTTCTCTTTGAACACTTTTGAAAAAATGGCAAACTCATCGAACCTTAGCTTGGAATTGAGCCTTAGCAGTGATACGGGCGCGCCGCGTCAAGGTAACGTATGGCGCCCTTCTTTCTTTTCTTCTAACGGTCCTCTTTCAGGTGAAGACTCTGTGATGCAGGACGCCACAACAGCTACAATAGTAGCTAGGAACCTCCTCACACCAAAAGATAGTAGGCTGCTGTCAGGACGGTCCGATGAGTTGGCCGTTCAAGAGTCCCTCGCACTTAGTGTTCAGTGTGCGAGTTCTGTGTCCAACATGGGCCAACGCCTGCTTGCCCGCTCCCGTCAGGTGGAATCATTGATGGCAGAGGTGGAAAGTCTCAAGCAGGAGATCCAACAGCTGAAGTATGAGAATAGAAGTTTGCACGTGCTTGCAAACAACTATTCGACGGGCATGAAGAGGAAGCTTGATGAGCTGCAAGAGTCTGAAGGTCGGATTCACAGTGACCGTCAAAGGTTCTCGTCTTTCCTCCAGAGGCACCTTTTTCCTGGCTCATCCAGCGCTTGGCCAAGTATTGAGGCCTGGAATGCTCTATCTTCGATGCCTTCTGCTCCTATGCCTTCTGTTCCTACGCCTTCTGTTCCTACGCCTTCCGCTCCTACGCCTTCCGCTTCAAGAGTAAAGCCACGTAGTGGGGCCTCAAGCAAACAACCTTTATGAAGCACCATCTTTCTTTGTTTAGCAGTGCCTATCAATAAATCAAACATTTTCTCAATGTTACAATCATAGACTCACACAATTAATAAACAAACAAACAATAACAACTAAACAACCTAACAAGGCAGAAACGAAATAACAACTAAATTTTTATCAAATTTTCGGAGTTTTATACCAAGACACTATAAAACACACTAAAACACTCTAAAAACGCTTAAAACAGCAAGAAACAACATTCTAAGTGATAGGTGAATAAATCCCACGAAATTCATGCAAATACAAATTGTTTACCCCCCCACACTTAAATCAAACTTTGTCCTCAATGTTTTAAGCAGAAAGTCACAACAGAGCAAGCAAATAAACAAATACGAGAAAGAAAGCAAAGTAAAGGCAGTAAAGAAAAAGAAAGGAATAAAAATAAGTCTCTTAAAGGGGTTTCCAAGTTCTTCTCTATTCGGATGCATGGGTTGCCTCCCACGAAGCGCTTTCTTTTACGTCCTTCAGCCGGACGAGTACCCTCTTTTAATCTTCATTTGAGCCCACGGAATGGAAAGGAATGTCTTCCACCACTTGCCCCACACCATGCTCGTAATATGGCTTCAACCGATGCCCGTTCACTTTGAATTCTACGCCATTCCTTAAGCTTTTTATGTGGACTGCACCATAAGGTAAAACGTTAGTAACAACAAACGGGCCAATCCATTTAGAACGCAACTTACCAGGAAACAAACGTAGGCGAGAGTTGAAAAGTAACACTTTCTGTCCAACTGTGAAGGTCTTGGTTCGAATCATTTTATCATGGAATGCTTTGGTCTTGGCTTTGTACATCCGGGCATTCTCATAGGCTTCATTCCGAATCTCCTCAAGTTCATTCAATTGGAGCTTCCTATGAACTCCCGCTGCATCTATGTCCATGTTGAAAGTCTTCACGGCCCAATGTGCCTTGTGCTCTAACTCTACGGGCAAATGACATGGCTTACCATAGACGAGCCGAAAAGGTGACATCCCAATGGGTGTTTTGTACGCCGTACGATATGCCCACAGTGCATCATCTAAACGTAAGCTCCAATCCCTCCTTGTTGGTCCAACGGTCTTCTCCAAAATTTGTTTGATTTCTCGGTTAGACACCTCGGCTTGGCCATTTGTTTGAGGATGGTAAGGTGTGGAGACCTTATGGTTGACATGGTACTTTCTTAGCAACGCCTCAATGGTCCGATTGCAAAAGTGAGACCCTCCATCACTTATGATTACTCTCGGCATTCCAAACCTAGCAAAAATGTTAGTTTTCACGAAATCTGCAACCACCTTAGAATCGTTAGTACGGGTGGCTTTTGCTTCCACCCATTTAGAAACATAATCAACGGCTAGCAAGATATAAGTGAAACCATAAGATGGAGGGAAAGGGCCCATGAAATCAATGCCCCAAACATCAAAAATTTCAACATTAAAGACAGGGGTTTGCGGCATTTGGTCCTTGGTACCTATGTTACCCATTCGTTGGCAACGATCACAAGACATACAAAAGGTTCTAGCATCCCTAAATATAGTCGGCCAATAAAAACCACACTCTAAAACCTTGAGGGCAGTGCGTTGTGTGCCAAAATGACCACCACATGCATATGTGTGACAAAAGCTTAGAATTGAGTGAAATTCAGAATCATGCACACATCTACGTACAATTTGATCTGAGCAATACTTCCACAAATAAGGGTCATCCCAAACATAGAAACGTGCATCATTTTTAAGCTTATCACGTTGGTGCTTGTTTAGTTCATTTGGAATTTGTTTAGCCACCAAGTAATTCACTAAATCTGCATACCATGGTTCACTTACCTCAATGGAAAGCAGCTGCTCATCGGGAAAAGTTTCAGGGATAGGTACGGCATGTTCATGCTCCTCGTGGATCATTCGGCTTAAATGGTCAGCCACTACATTCTCGCTTCCTTTCTTATCCCGGATTTCAATATCAAATTCTTGAAGAAGAAGAATCCAACGGATAAGCCTCGGCTTTGCTTCCTTTTTCGTGAGCAAGTACCTCAAAGCTGCATGATCAGAATAAACGATTACTTTAGTACCAATTAAATATGAACGGAATTTATCTAAAGCAAAAACCACAGCTAGAAGTTCTTTTTCCGTCGTGGAGTAGTTCAATTGGGCATCATTGAGAGTCCGAGAGGCATAGTATATGACATGCGGCCGCTTGTCTCTTCTTTGTCCTAGAACAGCTCCTAATGCATAGTCGGATGCATCGCACATGAGCTCGAACGGAAGGCTCCAATCTGGAGGTACAATAATGGGGGCCGAGACTAGCTTCTCCTTGAGTTGGTTAAATGCCGAATTACACTCTTCATCAAACTTGAATGGCACATCTTTTTGAAGCAATCGGCAAAGAGGGTTGGACATCTTGGAGAAGTCCTTGATAAAACGCCTATAGAACCCTGCATGGCCAAGAAACGAACGTACCTCTCTAACCGAAGTAGGAGAGGGTAAGTGACGTACAAGGTCTATTTTTGATTTATCTACTTCTATTCCTTTTTCTGAAACAATATGTCCTAAAACTATACCTTGTTTCACCATAAAGTGACATTTCTCCCAATTCAAGACAAGGTTAGTTTCAACACATCGTTTCAAAATTAAGGTCAGATTATCCAAGCAATTATCAAATGAACTCCCAAATACACTGAAATCATCCATGAAAACCTCAATGATCTTTTCAACAAAATCGGAAAATATACTTACCATACACCTTTGGAAAGTGGCCGGTGCGTTGCATAAGCCAAATGGCATGCGACGATAAGCAAATGTTCCAAAGGGACATGTGAATGTGGTCTTCTCTTGATCATCCGGGGCTATCACAATTTGGTTATATCCAGAGTATCCATCAAGAAAACAGTAAAAAGCATGACCGGCTAACCTTTCGAGCATCTGGTCGATGAATGGCAAAGGAAAGTGATCTTTCCTAGTCATGGCATTTAGCTTCCGGTAATCGATACATACTCGCCATCCAGTCTGAATGCGTGTAGGCACGAGCTCATTCTCATCATTCTTGATAACAGTTACTCCGGACTTCTTGGGAACGACTTGAATTGGAGAGACCCAACGGCTATCGGAGATAGGGTAGATCACTCCGCAATCCAAAAGTTTGATTATTTCCTTCTTCACCACTTCCATCATCGGAGGGTTGAGACGGCGTTGAGCCTCTCGAGTTGGTTTAGCCCCCTCCTCAAGAAGTATACGGTGCATGCATGTGGTAGGGCTTATTCCTTTAATGTCGGCCAAAGTCCACCCTATGGCCGTTTTGTGCTCTCGCAGCACCCTCACAAGCTTCTCCTCCTCCATTGCCGTGAGACTTGATGAAATGATGACGGGCAATGTTTCGCCTTCTCCCAAAAACACATACTTCAAATGGTCCGGCAACGGCTTAAGTTCAAGCGATGGTGCCTGAACAACAGAAGGTAGCATCTTAGTGGAAACTGAATTTGAAAGTGAGAGTGGAACCTTACCATATTGTTGTGGCAATGACTCAAGGGCTGCCACAACCTCAATTATTTCTTCACTAGAACCCATTGCAAAGAATTCCTCCTCCTTGCCGTGGCCTTGCATTGGCCAAAATCCTTCATTTTTGCACTCTATGGCCTTAGTGATGGTTGTTTCCAGGGCGTCCTCGTTCAATTCTTCAAGGTATACCTGCGCCAAAGAATCGATAACATCAATGGAAAAACAAGAATGGTCATCAACGGGATATCTCATAGTTTCAGAAATATTAAAATCAATCACTTCCCCATCGAATTCCATTGTCAAGGTGCCTTTGTATACATCAATCTTCGTTCGGGCCGTCTTCATGAATGGCCTACCAAGGAGAATCGGCAAAGATGTAGAATGGGCTGAATCCTCCATGTCTAGGACGTAGAAATCAGCCGGAAAAATTAAATGGTTCACCTGCACAAGCACATCTTCCAAAACTCCTTTTGGATACGCGTTAGAACGATCGGCCAATTGTATAATTACACCATCTTGTTTTAATTCACCCAAATTCATAGATGCATAAATAGAATAAGGCATGACATTTATGGATGCACCTAAATCAAGCATGGCATGTTCAAAACGATTATGTCCAATCACACAAGGAATCGTGAAACTACCGGGGTCTTTGCACTTGGTAGGCAGTTTACGTTGCAAAACAGCGGACACATTCTCGCTTACCTTCACTACCTCTTTGTTTGCCCTTCTTCTCTTTGTATTGCATAGGTCCTTGAGGAATTTAGCATACTTTGGAACCTGTTTGATTGCATCGAGAAGCGGTATGTTCACTTGCACCTTCCGGAACGTTTCAAGAATGTCCTTCTCGCTTTCTTCCTTTTTTTCTTGCATGAACCTGCGAGGAAAAGGTACATTGGGCAGATTAGGACGTGAAGTACATGAATTTGAACTTAAATTACCTGATTTGGCCGAGTTAGGGTGATCTGCCTCAGGTTGTGTCGTCTCTTCATCTACTTTCTGGGCAGATTTGGGATTGTTTGGCTCGGTCCCAACTTCTTTTCCACCCCTTAGGGTGATGGCCTTGGCGGATTCGAATCCTCCCTTTGGATTGACTGTGGTTGAGCTAGGAAGCTTTCCTTGCTCTCTAATCTGTCCAAGGAACTCAGAAATCTGCCCTATTTGTTTCTTCATATCCGTCATCTCCTTCTCGTTATTTGCTATCCGGTTGTTTTGATTTTGCAACCCCTGCGAAATAGAGGTTAGTAATTGCATAGCTTGATCACTTTCCAATGACGTACCTGAATGAGATGATGCCGAAGGTTGTTGGGGTTGTTGGGGTGCATACGGCTTGGAATAAAAACCAGGGGGGTTTGGCCTAAATCCTCCTTGTTGGGCAGCTTGTTGTGGCTCCCTCCATTTGAAGTTTGGATGGTCCCTCCATCCGGCATTGTAAGTGTTCGAGTATGGGTTGTTTTGATATTGTCCTTGGAAACCAATTGCATTGGCAGATTCCCACCCACCATTCTCGATTAGTTGAGGGCACTTGTCGGATGGATGCCCTTGAATTGAGCACACGCCACAAACTTGGTGTTCTTGTGTTTTTGGACCAATCACAACCTGAGAAACAAGAGAATTAAGATTAGCAAGTTGTGATTGAATTTCAGAAATAGCACTCACCTCATTTACACTTTGTTGCCGTGGGGCTTCCCTTTGGCCCACTCCTTCATATTGTTGAGCGTTGAGCGCTCGGTTGGCTATGAGAATATTGGCATCCCTTGGTGTTTTGTCCACCAATGCTCCTCCCGCTGATGCATCAAGCATTTGACGTTCGATAGGAAGGAGGCCCTCATAGAAATATTGAAGGAGAAGTTCCTCCTTCATTTGATGTTGAGGACATGAAGCTACAAGGCCCTTGAAGCGCTCATAATAAGCCGGGAATGTCTCACCATGATTCTGTTGAATACCACTAATTTTCTTCCGTAGGAGAATCACTCTCGAAGTAGGGAAGAATTTCTCCAAGAAAGCACGCTTCATACTCTCCCACGAAGTCACAGTTCCCGGGGCTAGTTCGTAGAGCCAATCTTTGGCCTTGTCCATAAGTGAAAATGGAAAGGCCTTCATCTTCAATATACTCCCATCCACATTGACGGGGGTCATGCTCGAACAAACCACCTCGAACTCCTTCAAGTGTTTGTTGGGGTCTTCCATAGACAAGCCATGGAACTTCGGAATATGGTGTAACAAACTGGATTTGAGTTCAAATTCCTCAGTCTTCCCCTCTGCAGCCGTGGGGTATTGGATACAAAGAGGCAATGCATTATCCAAACCCGAGGCCGAAAGCTCCTTGATGGTTCTATTATCTGCTGCCATGGCTTGTTCTTCTTCAAAAATCTGATCCGTGGGCTTTTCTTCTACACCTACTTCGTCTTCTTCAAGCCCAGGTTGTGGTGGAGGTTGTGGTGGCTCTTGTTGACTCCTCGTTCTCCTCAAAGTGCGTTCAAAATCACCGTCAAAGTCGGAGATGTTCTCTATAATAGGCCGAGAGCGACGAGTCATACACAGTACCTAAAAAAACAAGGAAACAAACAAACTAAGAATCTGAAATAAGAATGCACGAAAAACAAAAACAAAATATATAAAAATAAAGACAAAGGATTAGCAAAGTTGCTAATCCCCGGCAACGGCGCCAAAATTTGATGCGTGATTTACTTGACACTCAAATTAAACCCTCGTTTGACAATTGTAGTAGAATGGATAAGTGAGGGATCGTTCTAGACCGGGGATTAGGAGGGCTTGCTAAAACCTTCTAAATTGACTTTAAAACATAAAAACACAATATAAAACACTATTTAATGCTCGAAGAAAGCAAAACTAAAAATAAGAAAGATTAAGACTAAGATTTCAACGAAATAGGGGGGAATTGGATTTGGACGAATTTAAACTAAAATGAATACTTGGAAACAAAACAAATTGTAAATATGGATTTGACGGAAATGAATGGATGGGAAGCTAGCTAAGGGTTCTTTCTCTACACATGATATTTATGCATATGAATCAATTTCCAGTTATTCCTTCATTGAATTATGAACGACAATGCCCCAAATTAACCGTGACATCACTAGTTAACCCTCAGATTTTCCTTATATTATTGGATTGGATGGCATCATTCGACAACCCAAAACATTCTCAAAAGTTCCCTACATGTCATCATAATAGAGATACAATCGAAGATCATTAAGAATAATGAAAACCATAAGCATTGACAAAGCATTTGCAACTATGACATCATGTTACTCATGCTAAGAATTAAACTTAACGCGATCGTGACAAGCGACCTTCACTACTTTCAAGTATAAGATAGTAACGATTATGTGAAACCTTCTTAAACTTTAGTCACATATTCATGCATGCTAATTAAGTGTCGACCCTCAATCAACAAACACAAATAAGTTAATCATCAAATAGTTAAGCCAATTGCATTCACGAATCAAGAGTTCATAACCGGAATTCATCAATTCATATCACATAAATAAACATGGTATTGAAATCACCCCTAGCCAAAAAGGGTTTAGTTCCTCATAACTTTGAAATCAAAGAAACACCTAAACATTCCAACAACTCAAACTTGAATTGTATGAACGTTTAGGCACTCTTCTCTTCCATTTCTCATATTACAAAACAAAGAGAATTGAATTTAAACATTGAAATCAAAGAAACGCATAAACATTCCAACAACTCAAACGTGAATTGTATGAACGTTTAGGCCCTCTTCTCTTCGTCTTCTTTGTAGCACAAGGACTAAGGGATGTTGTTGGTGTGTTGAATGGATTGGGGGATTATGGAAATGGAAGAAATGGAGGAGAAAGGGAAGGGAATGGTGCAGAAAATGGAGAGACTCACGGCTAGGGAGAAGATGGAAGTGTTTTGTGGTGTGTTGTGTATGAAAATGAGATGTTCTTGAATGAATGAATGCAAGGGTATTTATAGGAGTAGTGGAGGGAACATATGGTTGTTTGTTTAAGATGCAAGTGGCTAATTAATGATGGAAAATTATGTGATTTAAAGGATGCAAAGTGAATGAATCATGAATCATTGTGGATGAAAGGTGGAAGTGCATGTGAGATGTTTGGAAAGGAATAAAGAATGAATGGTGGAAATGTGAGTGAATGATGTGCATGTGTGAGAATGCATGTGGAATTAAGAGGAGTATGTGGTGAAATGATGAAGTAGGAAGGTGGAAATGCATGTGAGATGTTTGGAAAGGAATAAAGAATGAATGGTGGAAATGTGAGTGAATGATGTGCATGTGTGAGAATGCATGTGGAATTAAGAGGAGTATGGAAGTGAAATAAATGAATGATATGTTAAGTGATAAGTGAATGATATGTGGTGAGTGATAAGTGATAAATGAATTAGTTTAAAGGGCTAGGGTTTAAGTACATAGAATGAGCCTAAAATAGGTTGGTTTGTATGGCATAATGTGTTTGATTGGGCTAGAGCCATTGTTTTGTGTCTTCAAGTGCATACAAGGCCTTCAAATTCGTCCATCCTCTTGGCTCCATGGATAAGCTATCCAATCCATGCCCAAAAATGCTCCAAATGGCCTCAAAATGCACTTTCTTGCTCCCTAGGCCCTTAGAACCTGAAAACACACAAAAGAAGCATAAAGGACTAAAATAACGAGAGAAACATAACGTAAATGCACGAGAACAAGCCATTTAAGTCGCATGAATATGCTCCTATCATGCCACTCTACATTTTCATTTTAAATTGAAAAGGTGGTATGTCCACATGCACTTTGAAGACATAAAAATCTAAAATCTTTTGTATAGTTCTTACCACAAAGATAAACAAATAAAAAAACCAGAAAAACAGTGTCAAAGTAAGAAGAAAACAAACATGAGGCAAGAAGAATAAGTAAGAAGAAATGAAATAAAGAAAGTCTAGACATCTCTACAACTCTCTGTGGTAAATACTGCTAATATCTTAGTTGGTGTAATAGTTTGACAACATGAGTCTATAGCACACGAATATATAGGTAAGGCGACTATGAATGGGTAACCAAACTAAGAAAGGTTGAAAACTATTCAAAATTTTTTTGCTTTATATTTAAAAAAAAAAAATACTATTGAATCCCTATAGCATTTACACTCACTTTCCTAACTAAATTAGACTACAACACTCCCCTTTGAGTGTGTAAATACTCAAACAAAATGTCAGCAATGAAGTAAGTTCAGGTTGTGGTGTCGTCAGTACATTAAGCGAATGCAAGTCTCAAATTTGTTTTTTGTCAAACTAATAAACTATTGATCACTAAATTAATTCAATAGACTGGGGCCTAACAAGGTTGAGTTGTGGATGCAAGAAAATAGTGACATTTAGGTCATATTGGTTTTGAATTGCTTCGGCCAAGCAATGAAGAAAATAGAGCCCAATTTTAAGATTAGCCATGGGAACACCAACAAAGTTGGGTATTGCTAGAAGCAAACATGCCACATAATGGCTTGGGAAGAAATTAGGGCTAGCCCAACGACTCGAGCTGCTGGCGAAGGGCAGGAATCCAAACTAAGGGAGAAACCCTCCTCTAGCGTCACATTGCAAGTGTTAAAATCCTTGGCCCGAGAATTGGGGCAAGGAAAAGAAGAATAGTTCATTTTTACAAGTTATTTTAGGTATAGTGCAAAGGTCTTTCATCCTTAGTCTGATAAATGGATTGTGACGATTGTGGAGCAAAAGATTCTTCATAGTTTAATGTTTAATTTTTTATACCGAAGTCAGGTGGCATTCCAAATATCGTGATAAGAAACTTTATGAATACTAAGTTTAAAAGATTGTGTTTTTCCGAATAGACATTACCAATGAGCTTTTTAGCACAGTTTTGGGCCCTACAAACTTATTATATTCTGCTTCATTCCTAATTTCCTCTAAAAGTTCGTTTACTTTGGAAAGATTAATTAGATTACAGTTTTATTTCACGAATAGGAGAAGCAAGGGATGAAGAAGGATACAAAATTCATACAAACACAAGTTTATTTTCAAAGTCTCGAGGAAAGGGCACGAAAGACAAGTACAATTGTTTTGGGGAGAAAGTCCTCACCCCTGACATGCAAATTCTACTAAGAAAACTACAATGCATACTTGGCTAGGATAATCAATTCTAATGAGGATCACTTGTCAGCGGCGTCCACTCCTAGATAAAGGCGAATAAGGCTCCAATGAAAAACCTTATAAAGAATCTCAATATTTTGTTGAGATTGCACCTGTGCACGGAAACGATGCAAAAGGATACCGCAAGGGGATGTATGCTATAAAAAAAAACCACAAGAAGCAAAGGATGGTATTATAGCTTGATTCAGGCTTGTTTGACTTGGCTTGGCAAAGATTGATGTGATGAAAGCAAGTTTCAAGTTTGAAAATTTTAGGTATCGAAACTTTTGAAAGGTAACTGGGTTTGAAAAGCGGATCATGAAGCAAGCGATGAGACTCCATGATTCACATTAAAGAATGCGGAAGTACAAGGAAACCTAACAGGGAAGAGGCTATTTAAAGGCAGTACTAGGCAATCTTACCGTTGAATACAAAGGGTCTTTGTCTCGAGATCGGTAGATACGAAGATCGAAGTTACTTGAAGAATTGAATGGCCACTTCTTACAAAATGTGCCCACACGATACACACAATCATGAAAATCTTCATGGCACAGTACTCGAGATCACATGTCTAAATTTGAAACGCCACTATGCATCGAATCACCAAACGAAGAAAGAATACTAATTGGTACGTATTCGAGCTTACTCTGAAAGGCATGACCGTTGGATAACTATCCATGCGCAAGAGGAATAGGTTGTCTTTAGATACATAGTTAGGGGAAATTATGGGACCATGATTTTTGACGAGCGGAGTAAGGCTGATCAAAATACAGATACCTCAGAAGTCCGATCAAGAACTTGACAGCTCCGAGCAGAGCTGGATCATAAGGAGAAGCAGCACCACCATCACCATATTCTAGGACAATAAGCGAAGTCTGAGCAACTATGCTAGAATGACCATGCTTGTTCCGCAAGACATGTGGATACACTCAGATTTCTTATAAGTCATGGGTTTCCTTACGATTTAGGAATTGACATGCGCCACAAGTAATCACAACTCCTAAGAAGGTACAATCTAGGATTTTCCCATCTTAGAATGAGGATTTTATCCTACAAAGGTCTATCTCCCAATGGTATAAATACATCCATCTAGGGTTTGTCTCTAGTAATGCAATCACTATACTTTAATTCTCTTACTCATTGCTTGAGTCTAAAACTGCTTACTAACTTGATCGTTGGAGAGCCTTTGACCGGCACACACATACACACCCCCAGAGACCTACTCACAGTTGTTCTCTGTATTAAAGGTTGCTCATATTAGTGCCTCCATCATCTGTGGCGGTGCACAAATTTGGTTCCAAAAAATTGGTTGTGGAGTAATTTGGAAGCCATAGTCACTAGCACTGGTTTTAATTTTCATAATTTTCATGTTTGGAATAGAACTTTGTCATCCGTTGCAAGGAAAACCGTCTTGTTTGATCGTATTGGAACTGGGTGTAATCGAGGTCACACTATCTATTATCTTTCTTCTTATAAAAACATGATTATTAACAATCTCGCCGCTTGATAACTCAACCAATTGTTTTTACTTGTTTTGCCAAGAGCTAACTATTTTTACCTTGGGGGGGGTATCATTAACTTTCATATTTTCTTGAGGAGCTTCTGCCTTTTAACTTCTTAATTAATATATCTTATTAATTCTGTACTATGAATATAGAAAATGCATGTACTTGAGTTAATATATTACGTACTCCCACCATCACCTAAGTAATAATAATAACAACAACAACAGCAATAACAATACGATACCAATAATAATAATAATAAATAACAATAACAACAACAATAACAGTAATAATAACAATAACAATAAACAACACTTTACTTTTGCCAAATTTTATTAATTGAAAATTTCAAATTATTACATCGCACAACGAAGAGAAAACTTATTAGCTCTTTTTGGCAGCCGATAGTACTAAGAAGGGACTAAGGGACTTCAACACTTATAGGTGCAATAACAATCAAGTTCACTAGAAAGACTTTTGGCTTTGCATTCATATCCATCTGCTCTCTCTTGCCCGTATTCATTAAAACACTTGGTCCTGCAAGCATCTAATGTACACCTACTAAGATGCAATTGACTTGTGCATAACTTCTGCGCATACACTTGACGCACATTTTCCTTCTTCAACGCAACTGCAAAATTTACAACTTAAACAAGTGAATAAACAAAATGGATAATACTTGCATCATCCACATGTCTCACCTTCTGCGAATAACGTATCTTGACTAAATAAAATCAACTATTGGAACTGTTCAATTTATCAATATTAATTTGAAAATCAATTCTACAAAAAATTATTCAAATTGCAGATCATTTTTTCATCCAAATGTATCCAATAAATGGATGATTAATCATAAGCATATTATTTGGTATATAAACTGTCGTTTGTTCTATACATTTGAATGACTAAATAATATTCGATTGAAATGATTTTTTTTGTAGAGATGAACTTCAAATGAAGATACAACAACTTAAAGACAAGTGTTTTGCCACTCTACATTTTCATTTTAAATTGAAAAGGTAGTATGTCCACATACACTTTAAAGATGTAAAAATCTAAAATCTTTCGTATAGTTCTTAGCACAAAGACAAACAAATAAAAAACCGGAAAAAACAGTGGCAAAGGAAAAAGAAAACAAACCTGAGGCAAGAAGAACAAGTAAGAAGAAATGAAATAAAGAAAGCCTAGACATCTCTACAACTCTATGTGGTAAATACTGCTAATATCTTTGTCTATGTAATGGTTTGACAACATGAGTCTGTAGCACACAAATATATAGGTAAGGCCACTATGAATGGGTAACCAAACTAAGAAAGGTTGAAAACTATTCAAAATTGTTTTGATTTACTTTTATATAGTAATTTTTTTTGCATCATGTTATATATAGTTGATATATTATATCTGATAACCACTTTTCACATATATGTATATATATTTCTATCGAAAGAAATTCTATTATTGTACATAACTTTTTTTTTTAAAAAAAATTCTTTATATTTATGTGGTTAAAAATTTCGCATCATGTTTATATACAGTAGATTGATTATTGTTTAAATATGAGGTTTATTTTCCAAGTATGTATTTATTTTTTTCTATCCAAAGAAATTCCAATAAACAGGTTGAAAACTATTCAAAATTGTTTTGATTTACTTTTATATAGTAAAAATTTTTGCATCATGTTCATATATAATTGATATATTATATCTGATAACCACTTTTCATGTATATGTATATATATTTCTATCGAAAGAAATTATATTATTGTACAAAACTTTTCAAAATTGTTTGTCTTTATATTTATGTTGTTATATACAGTAGATTGATTATTGTTTACATATGAGGTTTATTTTCCAAGTATGTATATATTTTTTTCTATCCAAAGAAATTCCATTAAACATAATAATGTTGAGGCCTATTCATCTGAACAATTATAGAGAGATAGAAACGGGGCGGTGGCAAAGAGAGAGGAGTTGGTGAATTTTGAAATGTGTATTATTTTACCCCCATTGTGCCTTTATTTATAGTAGAAAAGGGAGAATCTTTACCCTTTAAGTAATACAACTCAAATAGGACAGTATTTAAACAGTCCACCTCAAACAAAATGTCAACAATAAATTAAGTTCACCTGATGGTGTCGTTGGCACATTGGGCGAATGCAAGTCTCAAATTTGTTTTTTGTTGAATTAATGGACTATTGATCACTAAATTAATTCAATAGACGGAGACCGCGCAAAAATAGGTAGTGGAAGCAAGAAAAGATTGAAATTCATGTAATATCGGTTTTTAATGGCTTCGGGCCAAATAATGAACCGAGCTTCAGGCTCGGCTTGGCTCAGCAGAGCACAGCTCGGCATGAACTTGGGTTCATGCCAGCCAGGCGCGGCTCGGCATGCGGCTTGGCGCAACGTCGCAGCTCCAGGCCGCGTGCCGCGGCCAGGAATCGTGAAAATGGACCTTACGTCAGAGTGTATTAAAGAGCAAACCAAAGCTCAGCCTTGTGTGTGACTACTCAAACTTGGAAAAGAAGAGAGGTTTTCCTTTTAATTTCTCACTTGGCATGTATACTTCGTGAATATCATGCTAAAATAATCACCTTGATTTCATCAAAGTTCAATAACATCTGATATTGTGAATCTTCCTGAAGCACCATTATCCAAACAAAATACATGCCCATTTCTTGCAAGTTCGCACAAGTTATAAACTCTCAAGAAGATAAACTAGGGTACTACATCACTCCATACAAATCACAGATTGTAAGACATTTTAAAGAAAGGGTTCCGCGAAGCAACTCATATAAAACAGAAAATATGGTTCAAACAACGATTCTTGGTAAGACAGATTTCGTACAAGGGAAAACGGATGCAGAATACTAACAATCATGATCAGACTCAACTAACCCGGTCCTAACTTTTCATGCTCTGAATTTAATCTCAACAACAGGGTCCCAAAGTATTAACCAATCCATATTAGCTTTCTGAATTTTGTCAAGCATCGTGATGTTTTCGATAATGAAATTTGAAACGAAAATCAAACAGACATTGTGGTGAAAAGCAGTAGTCAGCCTTGCATGAGTAAATCGAACAAGCAGCTAATAAACGCACAAGAGATAATATACAACAAACGCTCGAGCTAGTGAGATGCTAACAAGAAACTGGTAATGTTAGAGCTGCTGAATTCAGAACATTTAAGCTTGTATAAGAATTTAACCAAACGGCGTATCATCAAGAAAAGATAAATTCAATTTATCAGATGCAAAATTGAAAAGGAACCAACCAGACCGTGTACTTAGTCTTGCATTTTGGAACCCGAATTTCAAGGAAGCTCTTAACCCATAATTTCAATCATTTGAAGACAGCAGTCAGTCCCAGCAAAGTATACCCTGTTCTGCTCCTGTGATCACAAAAAGCATCCACCGTAAACTGGAGGAGTCGCAAGCAATGTTATTAGATAATACTGCTCTCAAATTCCTTGTCCTTTGCCTCCTTCGGGCTCTGATTCGCTTGAACCCAGCCACCATCAATGTTCTCGAAACTACCAACTAACCCATCATCCAAGGAATCACCCACTCGTTTCACTTTAACCTCGCTAGGCTCCACAGGGTATTTTCCAGAGAAGCAAGCATAACAAAAGTTAGGAGACTGACTGCCCAACATTTTCTCCAATTTACCAATTGGCAGAAAAGCAAGTGAATCCGATCCGATAAACTCCCTAATTTCCTCAATACTCATCCTATTTGAAATCAACTCCTCAGAGCTTGGTGTGTCCACTCCATAATAACAAGAACCAATAATCGGTGGGCTTGCAATCCTCATATGAACTTCCTTTGCACCAGCCTCCTTCAACAACCTAACAATTTTGGAAGAAGTGGTTCCTCTTACAATGGAGTCATCCACAACCACAACCCTCTTCCCCTCCAACACTGCACGAACCGGGGACAACTTGAGCTTCACACCAAAGTCCCTAATCTTCTGTGATGGCTCAATGAAGGTCCTCCCGACATAATGAGACCTAATCAAACCCTGCTGAAAAGCCACACCAGCTTTAGCCGCATAACCAAGTGCGGCTACCACCCCAGAATCAGGCACTGCTATCACAACATCACAGTCAACCGGCGCCTCAGTGGCAAGTATCTCACCAAATACCCGTCGGGACTCATACACTGAACGACCGAAAACCACAGAATTTGGAAGAGCAAAGTAAATGTGCTCAAAGATACATTGCTTTGGCTGAGGATGAGACATTAGGCAAAGTGATTGAACCCCCTCCTTATCCACCACCACAACCTCCCCAGGAAACACCTCTCTCTCATATGTGGCTTCAATCAAATCAAGAGCACAAGTTTCAGAGGCAAACACAACAGAGCCATTGCTCCTCCTACCCATTACCAATGGCCGAAACCCGTGCGGGTCCCGAACCGCTACGAGCTTATCTTTGGTCACAAAAACCATAGAATAAGCCCCCTCAATCTGCTCGCACGCATCAACAATTCTCAAAATAAAAGGTCTATGCTTAGAAATTGCTATAAGGTGAAGAACAACCTCCGTATCAGAGCTGGTGTTGAAAATGGAGCCGTTGTCTTCGAGCTTAGCTCGAAGGGAACGGTAATTTACCAAATTGCCGTTGTGGGCAACCCCAACTGAGCCAAACCTGTACCCTGCAACAAAAGGCTGGACATTTTTTAGCATGGAGGAGCCTGCAGTGGAGTACCTGACATGCCCAATTGCCAAGTCGCCGGGCAGCTGGTCAAGCTTGGTCTGATTGAAGACCTCGGAGACGAGCCCCACGCCCGTTATAGACTGAAGCACCTCGTCTTTCACACACACGATACCGGCACCTTCTTGACCACGATGCTGGAGCGCATGCAGGGCCAAATAGCAGAGGCGGGAGGCTTCTGGGTCGCCGTATATGCCGACCACGCCGCACTCCTCCCGGGGCTTTTCGTCATCAACATAATCGATTGAATTGACATCTGGGTTTTGTTTGGCGGCCGAGAAAATGTCGGAAATTGGGTTTTTAGAGTGGAGGGTGAAGGAGGAGGGCTTGGGGGTATGTGAAAGGGTGGAGGTTTTGAGAGGGAGAGTGGGTTTAGGGAGGGTTTTGGGGGAGAAGGAGGGAGGGGTTTTGTGGGTTCGGGGGAGAGGAGAGGGATTGGAGAGAGAGGAAGAGAGAGTGGAGGAAGAGGGGTTGTTGGTGGCGGTGGCAGCCATGGGAGACTTGCAGAGAAGGCGGCGTTATGTGAAAGAGAAGCGACAGTGAAGGGAATGGAGGAGTCGGAAGGAGTCGGAAGGAGTTGAGGTTTGTAGGTTTTTTTTTGGGAGTTTGAAGGAATCAAGTAAATGTGTTAAATCACCCTTTGGTGAGATAGTTGCCTCACAAACAAAGATTCGTATTGGATTATTTTATTTTTTTTATTATTTTATTTTTTATCGGGTCAAGTCGCCCTCGGTCGTTTTGGGTTTTGGGGAAAAACGACTTTAATAAAGTAAATGATTCTAATCTATTGATATTTATCTTCATTTATAAAAAATGTTAAATTCGATTTTTATTAAAGGAAAATTTGAACCACATCATTATTTTGTGAGACTTAATCTTCTTTCTTACTCCTTAACATAGATAATATTATTTATTAAAAAAAATGTAATTCAATTCTAACTTTTTTTGGTTCTTCTTCCCGAATGTTAAATTAATATTAGTTGGCTTCTTTTACCTGTACTATTTAAGAAATTTGAATTAGAGATTTTTTAGATAAAAAAAATATAAAAGGTTGGTTTATGGATGAAAAAAGAAGGATTAGTCTGACATATTATGGGGTCTGATTTTAAGTTAAGTGACAAGTGATGCACACAATAAATATTTAATGAGAATTATGGTGAGAATATGGCTTTTTTAGGATACAGCATTTGTCACATTAAATAGTACATTAATTTGGTATAAAAATATGATCTTCCTAGAAAGTGATTTTATATGCTATTAGGTGTACTCACGTACACTTGATAACCTAACAAAGAAGAGGGTTAGAATTCAGATAGGGTTTCAATGAGCTTGTTTCTGCTCATGTGATTTCTCCATTTGTCGATTCTCGACTTGTAAAGCTTCTAATTCTTCTTTGTGGGCAGTGATGATGGTGGTGGGCGCATCATGGCAGTTCATACCATTTCAGCAACTTGTACAACCTTTTTCTCTATGTTGGCAGCTTGAGTTGTAAGGTGGAGTCGGTGATTTTTTTATTGGATTTGGAGGTGATGGCTTGATGGGGGTTGTGGTGAACGTTACTCATTTGGAATGTTTAAAAAAAAATTGAGACCAATTTTAGAATGAAAATAAAAAGTTTTGAGAGTTTTAGATACTTAATCCTAATAATAATTGTTTTTAAAAAAAATTATGTGGCAAGGTTGTGGCACAAAAGACATAAATGTATTTTTTTTAACAAATAATATTATCTACATTAAATGAAAGGAGATGAACTTAACTTATATTAATAGTAAAACTATCCGATATGAGTTTAGTGGGACTTTACACTCTTCAATAAACCCTTTCCCACACAATTATAGTTGAAAATGCTTTAAATATGTATTAACACTCCGCTAAGTGGGACTACTCTTCACTCGGCCACACGTCAGTCAATTTCAAAATGATAACCCTATTTGATTTTAATTGGGTTCCAGAATCTATCTACTTGCTCGCTACTAATCAACATCAATAATGTATATCCACTTTAATCACCTAAGACCAGTGGCGAAGCCATAAATTTTCAGGGGAGGGGCGAAATTTCAAAGCGTAAAAGGTTCAAAAAAATATCGACACCCACATCCTTTTAGATAGTAAATAATATTAATGTCGTTCATAATTTGTCAATATAAACAAGTTACAATGTCGTTCATATTTTGTGGTGATTTCCCTAATAATTTGGCATCATTCCTTTGGAACTTTGAAAATCCTCATCCAAATATGAATATGAATGCAATTAGCCAATTTTAGATGTGTCCTAGCAGGTGATCCATTTGTGAGTGATGGTGGCCCTGTTAGTTGCGGTGTGGTGTTGGTCATGCGAGTTGATGGGGGCAGTGTGTTGGTGTTTAAGGGAAACTCTTTAATAGATGTAGAGTCCATCAATACATGTGAGTCTCATTTCTATTAAAGAGATAGTACAAGTAGATGAAAAGAATATCATTTTTGTTAAGTGTGGTATTCTGATAAAAAGTTAACATGTATACTTTTTAGTGGCATTGTATATCGACGATGTGGGTACTAATTAATATATTCATTTGATTAACATTCTCAAAATTATGGTTCTTAACTGAATTATATACTATCATTAAATTCATAAAGTAGATTAGAGATGTCTAACAAATGACACAATAACCAACTTGACAATTTTTTTTTTTTTTGAACAATCGATATTATCATTAAGGGGTGATGGAGTGAGCTAAAGCTGCACAATGAGTTAGCAATAATATAGTTCAAATTCGTCTTTGGCATGAATTGAACCTGAGACCTATCACTTACAAGTGAAGAGGAATATCATTAAACCGTAGTACTAAGTAGCAACTTGACAAAATTAAAACAACTAAAAAAATGAAATCAAGGGATAATCACAGCACCAAAATGCCTTCATTATAAATAAAATATTAAATGAAATAAAAAGAAAAACGAAAAAGAGCCCAAAAATTGGGCCGAACCAGTTTCATGTGGGTTGTAGATATAACTAAGTCAAAAGCCTATACCCGTAACGGCACCGTTCCATTAAAGCCAATAAACATAACGGCACAGTTCCTCTTAAAGCCAATATACGTAACGGCACCGTTCCATTAAAGCCAATAAACATAATGGCACAGTTCCTCTTAAAGACAATATACGTAACGGCACCGTTCCTCTTAAAGCCAATAAACTAAAATATGCTACAGTTCTTCTTCCTTGCGAGAGATGTGTGAAAATTTCACTGTTTTAGTGCAGGTTCAGAGGAATGACGTCCAGTCCAGAGGGGCAGCTTATCGCTCTTAGAGTCGAGTTCCGATGACCAGAGGTGCGACCACACCTGCTTGCGTCTTTGTGGCTTGCCACTGCATGCGCAGCGTTTGTGCAGCTGCAGCAAAAAACAAGATTCCAATTCCAGCTAGAGGAGGGGCGGGTACTCCATCCTGGGCTTCATTTCTGGCGAGGGGAGTGGCGGCCGCCACTCCTCGCCCTCACATGGCTTTGCCATTGCCTAAGACACGAGAGAGTGTAGTACTATTTACATTCTTACTCTTATCTCTCACACACCCTTGTCACATTATGGAGCTTCAAACTTACTATACCAAGTCTGGTGTAGTACAATAAGAAAGCAATCTCTCATGAACTTGATGTGAAGTCTAAAATAGTCAGAATTACAAGTTACAAGCATCTTAATGTTCCTTCAAGTTACAAGTAAAGACATCCTAGATTACATATATTTTTTCAACAACGAATTTAATCAAGACCCAATTCAAAACAAAAAAAAAATGATACAAGGCAAAACACAATATCTGATTTAAATGTGCCATACAATTTTGAATTTAGTTCATCACTTCATTATGTATTGATTTAGTATTTGAGTAACTTCTTTTACATTCATTACTAGCAAAGCATGACAATGTGGATGCAAATTCTGACACACACCTGATGGCAGATAGTGTTCCTAAACAATTAAATTTTGACAACTGGATTTTGGTTAGACCTCACTTAAGTTCACGTTGAAAAGTTGAAAGGTCAGAATGCCCCTTAACTCTGTTGTGTTTTCAGTTACACCCCTTCCATGTCTTGTAAATTACAGGAAATTGTACAGCCTCGAACGATTCCCTCCTTTCTTTCTCTTAAAAAAAAAAAAAATTAAAAATAATAGCTTTCCAACTTTCTCCAACTTTGCTTGCCGTTAGTCTAATCACAACATGTTACTGCCATTTTTTTGTTTTTGTTTTTCCAGTCAATGGTGCAGCAACCATTTTTTTGTTTTTCCAATTTATGGATGGAGACATGCAAGGCTCGGACACAGGTATTTGATTTTACCTTTTAGTGTATTAAGTTGTAAGTACGAGCTCTTAAACATTTATGTGGACATCGAAATTTCGGTGAAATGAATGTTGACCAATAATTAAAATTTCAACGCTCACGTGTCACGTAAATTTTACATGTAGCGTGTGACTCAACGAAAAATTGAAATAAATTGGAAAAGTCATCAAATAGGACACGTGTCATTACCTGGCAGAAATGATTTATTTCATCTGATTATTTAAATCCAAAAATCAAGTTTTGGAATTCTATAAATAGGAAGCCAAGGTATTCATTTTGGAAAAAAGGAGAAAGAAAGGAAGAAGGGAAAGAAAGAAGGGAATTCACATCACACCAAAACCTTGAAGCCTTGAAACTCTAAAGCTCTCAAGCAAATCCCGAAGGATCAAGAAAACACTCTTCGTTCTTCGTCAAACCCTCCTTCAAGATCAAGCCCCGACGGCCCCTTGAAGAAAGCGTTCATCATCCGTTCGTCCTAAGATCAAGCCCCAACGGCCCTTTGGATCAACAACCTCAATAAATCCACACATCCAATCAGTCTTCAAGATTAGGCCCAAAAGCCCTTGAAGATCCGCTCATCCATCAACCCTCAAGATCAAGCCCCGACGGCCCCTTGAAGAAATCCATACACTCAGTCTTCAAGATTAGGCCCAAAAGCCCTTGAAGATCCGCTCATCCATCAACCCTCAAGATCAAGCCCCGACGGCCTCTTGAAGAAATCCATACACTCAGTCTTCAAGATTAGGCCCAAAAGCCCTTGAAGATCCGCTCATCCATCAACCCTCAAGATCAAGCCCCGACGGCCCCCTTGAAGAAATCCATACACCCAGTCTTCAAGATCAAGCTCAAAAGCTCTCGAAGATCCGTTCATCAACTGTTCATCCCTAGATCAAGCCCCGACGACCCTTTGGATCAACAGCTCATCCACAAACCTACACCCTACGAAGATAGAATCAGAGGATCAAATTACAAAGAGATTGTAACCCCAAAATCATTAAACAAAAAATATATTTTGTACACGGTATTCTTGTTTCTTGTTTCAGGAACTTTTCGTGTTTACAAATTTGGCACGCCCAGTGGGACTTATCTCTACCTCTCATCTCTGTCTCCGTTCAAGATATTCAAGCACAGTCCACGGCTTCAAACAAAGAACAAGTCATGACTATCGGCACTACCTCTATTGAAAAACAGCTGGTTCAGATGAAGGAAACAATTGCAAGGCTGATAAAGACTGCAGAGGAGAAAAACTTGCAAACCGCCGGACTCATCAACCGTCTGGAGGCGCAACATGGTGTTATAGTGAAACCAAGCTCTCTTCCAACTAAGAGGACCGAAGAAGGCTTCAACCCAAATGCCTACGAACTCATGTCAAAAGCTAGGCATGACTTTGCTTCCTCTTCAAATCTTGGAAAGAAGGTTTCAAACACCGTCAACGACAAAGATCGCGACCTCACCGAGACTCAAAAGAAGTTGAAGGAGCATGATTATGGAGTTGACAACAACAAGGCTGGACTTGGCTTCACACCAAATGCACCCGTGAAGATTTCAAGCAAAGTGAAGAAAGCTAGCGCTCAACACATCAGCGTGAGCATTGAACAAGACCAAGAAGAGCCTAAACCCTCCCCTCGGACGTCGGTCTTCGATAGGATGAGCCAGTCAAGCTCCAGAACTTCAGTGCTTAATCGCATTGGTGGTCAAGACCGAACCTCTGTCTTCAAGAGGCTTAACGCGCCGACATCCCAAAGCTCTATTTTTGAAAGGTTGTTAAAGCCTAAGAAACAAAGCAACACAGTTATCTCTCCTCTGCGACGATCAGCTTCAGAAAGGTTTGAAGATAATGGGAAGCCTTTTGGAAAGAGGAAGACAACACCAAAGGAAGAAAAGCTCAATGGGTTAGGAGAAAAGGACGACGTTCGAAGCTTGATTCCTTCAAGGATGAAGCGCCAAGCAATCCTAGAGGTTGACACAAAAGGACCACTAAAGGTAAGGAGGCGCATCATCGTCCACACTGGCAAATCTTCATGCCAACAAACCCAAGAGAACGGCACTGAAGATGAAATCCCTAAGAAAGATGTCACTTCTGGCTCTTTCGACTCAAAGTCTTCACCTCAACCGCTAGGGGCATGCTCCAAAACCATGTCAGTCAAGTCAAGTGAAGATGAAGGATGGATTCATGTCACTCCGAAGAAGTTGCACGAGAAACATATGTCTTGTCCACAAGTTCACCAATCGGAAAGGGGGCAAAGCAGCTACCGTCAACCTTCAAAGCTACATGAAAATGTTAAGGATGATGAAATTACAACACAAAGATCGTTCATGCGGGATCTTTTCTTCCTCGAAGACGTCTTCAATTTCTCGATCAAGGCTCCTTGTTATGAAGATTGTGAGGAATGCATTTCGAAGATCGCTTCGAAGAAATTGGACAAGCAGCAACCATCTTGTCCACAAGTTTATCAGTCGAAAAGGGGGCAAAACAGCTCCTGTCAACCTCCAGAACAATGTGAGAGTGTTGGAGATAATGAAATTTCGATACAAAGATCGTCCATCCCCATCACAATGTGCGACCTCTTCCCAGAAGACTTCTTCAATTACCCGGTCAAGGCTCCTTCCTATGAAGATTGCGAGGAACGCCTCTCCCAGAACACCAGACAATCCTTATGCCGACAAGCTCGAGAAGACAGCACCGAAGAGGAGATCCAAGATGTTTTCCACGTCACGGTTCAAGAAGGTAAAGAAGACGAAATCCCCGAGGAAGATGTCACTGCTGCACCACCACAGCTCGAAGATGGGGGGCAAGCCACAATCGATGATCTCAAGGAACTCAACTTAGGTACAAGCAAGGAACCAAAGCCTATCTTCGTAAGTGCATTATTAAGTACAGACGAGATAGAGGAGTATTATCAGCTGTTGTTAGAGTACAAAGACGTCTTTGCCTGGACCTACAAAGAAATGCCCGGCCTGGACCCTATCATCGCTGTTCATCATCTTGCGGTCAGGCCTGGAACACTGCCGATAAAGCAAACTCAAAGACGCTATCGATCTGAGCTTATCCCACAAATCGAGGTCGAGATCGACAAGCTAATCGAAGCAGGCTTTATTCGAGAAGTGCAATACCCCAAGTGGATCTCCAACATCGTCATTGCCCTTAAAAAATCAGGACAAATACGTGTTTGCGTAGACTTCCGGGACCTCAACGATGCTTGCCCAAAGGATGACTTCCCCTTGCCAATCATTGAAATCATGGTGGATGCAACCACTGGCCATGAGGCATTATCATTCATGGATGGCTCTTCTGGGTACAATCAAATTCGCATGGCCCTCGAAGACGAGGAACTAACAGCCTTTCGTACTCCAAAAGGTATCTACTGCTACAAGGTAATGCCCTTTGGTCTAAAGAACGCTGGAGCTACGTATCAACGCGCAATGCAGAAAATCTTCAATGACATGCTACACAAAAACGTAGAATGTTACGTAGATGATGTGGTGGTTAAGACGAAGAAAAGATCAGAACACTTGAAGGATCTGCGAATAGTGTTCGAAAGGCTGCGAAAATACAACCTCAAGATGAACCCGTTAAAGTGTGCGTTTGGCGTCACCTCTGGAAAATTCCTCGGCTTCATCGTCAAGCACCGTGGTATTGAAGTAGACCAATCAAAGATCAAGGCCATTCAAAGCATGCCCGAGCCAAGAAACCTGCACGAGCTGAAAAGTCTACAAGGACGGCTAGCCTTCATCAGACGCTTCATCTCCAACCTCGTAGGGCGTTGTCAACCGTTTAGTCGCCTTATGAAGAAAGATGCTCCATTCGTATGGGACAAAGCATGCCATAATGCTTTTGAAAGCATAAAGAAATATTTGTCAAGTCCACCTGTCCTGAGGGCACCTGTGCCCGGGAAACCACTCATATTGTATATTGCTGCTCAGGAAAGTTCAATCGGAGCACTCTTGGCGCAAGAGAATGAATCCCAAAGAGAAGGAGCACTTTACTACCTCAGTCGAACTCTCACCGGCGCTGAGTTGAACTATTCCCCAATAGAAAAGATGTGCCTCGCTTTGGTGTTTGCCATTCAGAAACTCAGACATTACATGCATGCTTACACCATCCACTTGGTTGCTAAAGCCGACCCTGTCAAATACGTTATGACTAAGCCAGTCTTGACAGGGCGACTCGCTAAATGGGCTTTGCTTCTTAATCAATATGAGATCATCTACGTCCCAGCTAAAGCCGTCAAGGGACAAGCGCTAGCAGACTTCCTTGCCGATCATCCAATCCCGGCTGATTGGAAAATCTCAGACGACTTGCCTGACGAGGAGGTGTTCTACATCGACATCTTCCCGACATGGACGATGTTCTTCGACGGATCCGCACGAGCAGACGGAGCAGGGGCAGGAGTAGTATTCATGTCACCACAAAGGCACATACTACCTTACTCCTTCCAATTGAATGAGCTATGCTCCAACAATGTTGCTGAGTACCAAGCATTGATCATCGGGCTCCAAATGGCGATCAACATGGAAATCACAGCTCTTGAGGTATATGGCGATTCCAAGCTCATAATCAATCAACTCTTAACTGAATATGAGGTGAGGAAAGATGATCTCGTCCCATACTTCCGGCTAGCGACCCAACTGCTACAAAGGTTCGAAGCTGTGACACTAGAACATGTGCCAAGAAAGGAAAATCAAATGGCAGACGCTCTCGCCAATCTAGCCTCAAGTATGACACTAGGAAAAGATGAAGTTGCAGACGTGCCAGTTTGCCAAAGATGGGTGATTCCGCTCGTTAATGAAATGTCACTAGATGATACAAATGTCATCTCAGTACTTCCAGTCGATGCTGAAGAGTGGAGACAGCCGCTGATCGACTACTTAGAGCACGGAAAGCTTCCCGATGATCTTAGACACCGTTCCGAAATACGTCGACGAGCACCTCGCTTCCTTTACTACAAAGGAACACTCTACCGACGCTCTTTTGAAGGACTGCTCCTGAGATGCCTAGGTGAGGAAGAAGTTAATCAAGCCATGGAAGAAGCACATTCAGGTGTGTGTGGGGCACATCAATCTGGACCAAAGCTATATTTCCAGCTTAAAAGAATGGGCAATTTTCAGAGTGTGTAGGTTGGAGTGATCGATACCTCTGTAAAAAGCCAAGCGACACGACCACCGATTCAAAAATCCGGATTTTCCTGCGTGAAGTTCGGCGACGCGTTCGCGGCTTTTCAGAAAATGCGTTCAACTTTGTCAAAAGATATCTGACAAAGTCGAGAACACGTGCAGGCCATCATCGCAACTACACGTCTTTAGCCGACAAGCGCAAAGTTCGACGACGCTTTCTCTGCTTTTCAGAAAACGCGTGCAACTTTGTCAAAAGTGGCGCTCGTTCAGAAATCAAAGTGGCGCTCGTTCAGAAATCGAAGAGGCGTCGTTCAGATATCGAAGAGACGTTTGTCGACAAGGGTAAAAGAACGGTACCACCACTTGCTATTAAGAAATCCCTATATGTGTCGACCTTCGTCTCTTATGGCAAGGCAGACCTGAAGAAAATGCCCAACTCTTCCTCACCTCTGAGGGCGCACTCCCAGCAAAGCCTCTCGAAATACACAATTCTTCTTCTTCCTTTGAGAAAACCTATTCAACCTTTGAAGATACCAGATGCCTGGAGTACAGATGACCCAGGAGGAAACGATAGATTGAAGCATGTGCTGATTCATTCACCGCTTCTTCAAAAGCAAAGGTATCTCATATCATCAAGGGCGAAAGCAAAGGTATCTCATATCATGCTTTTTCCCTATCTTTTCCTTTGCCCTTGTTCTCACCTGCCAAGACAAGGACAGAGAAAGCAATATGTCGGAACCTCCACTCAAACCAGTTGCCACCAAGAAGTGAAGCACCATTTAAATGCAAAGGTTGCATTCAACTCCTGCATCGGAGGACAAATACTACAAGAGAAGATGCTAAACCTGCATAAGGAAATACCACTTCTGCAAAGGGGAGCAAGTAAGGCAAGTGAAAATGATACATCGAAGCATGTGGAGACAAGCACAACAAATATATGTGTTGATTCATTCGCTGCTTCTTCGAAAGCAAAGGTATCTCATATCATGCTTTTTCCCTGTCTTTTCCTTTGTCCTTGTTCTTACTCGCATGGCAAAGTGAAAGAAGCAATCAGCCGGCACTTGGAGTCAGTCTTCCAATCTGGAACCGACTACCTGGAATCTATTCCTGATTGCTTACCTAGTATTGCTCTCGAGTAGTCATCTTCAACGGTTGATACACTGCCAGAGAAGGGACAAGGAAACTTCAATCTTTCTGATTCGTATTCAATACGAATTGGAAAGATTGAACAAAGAAACAAGTCAGCACCTCCACTTCGTACTTGCCTGCCATAGCCTGAAACCGCTCGTAGATCTTCGGGGGGAGACCAAAAGAATCCTGCTGCCCAGTTCAAGAGTAGCACAAAGGAAAATCAACGATTGGAGGAAACCAGAAAATCTTCCAGTCGAACTCAAGAGCAAGCCTCGATGGCCCTTGAAGAAATCTCCAGCCCAGTTCAAGGTTAAGTCTGTGGAAAATCAACGATTGGAGGAAACCAGAAAATCTTCCAGTCGCACTCAAGATCAAGCCTCGATGGCCCTTGAAGAAATTTCCAGCCCAATTCAAGATCAAGCCCCGACGGCCCTTGGGTTGACATCTACATTAAGGGACTTCAAAACGCATCTTCTACACGTGACAAGCACATGTCTACGACGCGCCTTGAAGTGGGGGTATTTGTGGACATCGAAATTTCGGTGAAATGAATGTTGACCAATAATTAAAATTTCAACGCTCACGTGTCACGTAAATTTTACATGTAGCGTGTGACTCAACGAAAAATTGAAATAAATTGGAAAAGTCATCAAATAGGACACGTGTCATTACCTGGCAGAAATGATTTATTTCATCTGATTATTTAAATCCAAAAATCAAGTTTTGGAATTCTATAAATAGGAAGCCAAGGCATTCATTTTGGAAAAAAGGAGAAAGAAAGGAAGAAGGGAAAGAAAGAAGGGAATTCACATCACACCAAAACCTTGAAGCCTTGAAACTCTAAAGCTCTCAAGCAAATCCCGAAGGATCAAGAAAACACTCTTCGTTCTTCGTCAAACCCTCCTTCAAGATCAAGCCCCGACGGCCCCTTGAAGAAAGCGTTCATCATCCGTTCGTCCTAAGATCAAGCCCCAACGGCCCTTTGGATCAACAACCTCAACAAATCCACACATCCAATCAGTCTTCAAGATTAGGCCCAAAAGCCCTTGAAGATCCGCTCATCCATCAACCCTCAAGATCAAGCCCCGACGGCCCCTTGAAGAAATCCATACACTCAGTCTTCAAGATTAGGCCCAAAAGCCCTTGAAGATCCGCTCATCCATCAACCCTCAAGATCAAGCCCCGACGGCCTCTTGAAGAAATCCATACACTCAGTCTTCAAGATTAGGCCCAAAAGCCCTTGAAGATCCGCTCATCCATCAACCCTCAAGATCAAGCCCCGACGGCCCCCTTGAAGAAATCCATACACCCAGTCTTCAAGATCAAGCTCAAAAGCCCTCGAAGATCCGTTCATCAACTGTTCATCCCTAGATCAAGCCCCGACGGCCCTTTGGATCAACAGCTCATCCACAAACCTACACCCTACGAAGATAGAATCAGAGGATCAAATTACAAAGAGATTGTAACCCCAAAATCATTAAACAAAAAATATATTTTGTACACGGTATTCTTGTTTCTTGTTTCAGGAACTTTTCGTGTTTACAATTTATATTTGGATCTGTTTTTTTTTTTTTTTTAGTTGTATAAGACCAACAATATCCAACTGCACTTAATTGGATATGGGTTTGTTGTTGTTTGTATAAGATCAACAATATGTCAGAGCTATATTACATGATTATAGGACACTCTATTCTAGGCTACGATATTATTTTTTATAAAATATTAATGTTGGCCAATATTTTAAGAATTTTTTTGCTTATAATATGGTAAAAAAAAAAATCTATCAATGAATAATGCAGTCACTTATGTAAGTGATGAAGAAAATAGTGAAAGCCACACTCGGAGAAAAAACTCCGCCTATTGTAAATCTTGAAGAGAGTTATGCTGAAGATTTGTATGGAAAGATTGTGAAAAATGAGCAAGAAGCTTATGATCTATAGTGAGTATGTTGCGCGCATTGACTTTAGCATTCGAAAAAAACAAAAAAGAGATGGCAAAAATGGAGATCTCGCAACACTTAATTTTTGTTGTTAAAAAGAAGGCTTTAAACAAGATTTGACCCTTGTGAAGAGAAAAAGAGGAAAAGACTAAGAGATGGGCCGAGAGAATAGGTTGCCAAGCCAAAATTCGATTCTTGCTAGAAGATGATGTGTGGAAAGTCTCTACCCTTGATCCTGCACACGATCATGAGCTTGCAAGGTATATAACAAATGACAAGTGTTTGTATCTTGTGTAGTAATTAAAATGAGTGAATGGATTTTGAAACTAAGAAGTACAAATACGTACTCATATTTAGCAGAAGAAGTCGGTGGGCCTCAAAATGTTGGGTCTACAAAAACCGATTGCTACGATTTTGGTAGATTATTCATCTGAGTGGTGCATCAGCCCTCATACTATAAAACTTTCTAACAAATTATTCATCCTCAACAACTTCAATACAAATATCTTAAAACCAAAAGTACTCAAATCATACAACATATTTGTTAACTGTACGTCTCCCAAACAACTAGTTTTCTTCTGTATTACATATTTTTCAGCACATTTTTGAAATCCAATCACTCATTTTAATTATTACAACAAATAAAAACACTTGTCATATTTGTTATAAACCAAGAAATAATAAGTCAGCAGCAGGAAGATACTACAGTAATTCAGACACTGTAAAAAGAAATGAAATGGCATAAGTGGTTAAAACCACACATATATATTATAAAGAGTTAAAAATATATTGCAGATCAGGTGAAAGATTCATGATTCAAATCTAAAAAACCAGGCCAAGCATCAATGCTTCCTTTAGCTATTTTATCAAACACCTTTCGTGCAGGTTCCGAGGGGCAATTCCTCGCTCTTCATGAAAAGTTTCGATGACCGGAGGCGCAGTATTGAAATTTGAAGGTGTATTTTCTATTATGAAGAAACAACGTACAAAGATAGCTCATACATATGAGCGTGGGAAGAAGAGAAAAACACGGAACAAAACAAGGAACAAGAAACAATCTTCCTTCCTTGATTTACGCCTAATCACCTAATAACTAAAGCAAGATCAGCAATCCCTTGAATTAGTGAGAACGACAGCCATACTCAAGTTGTTAGACAGCACCCCATGCATACACCCATGCTACCTACTAGCTAGGTTACGTACCAGCTAGGATAGATGACAGAAAGTAGATCTTCTTCCCGATCTTCCTGATCTTCTTCCAATACTCCTCCTCAAGCTGGATCAAACGGGTCGATTGATCCAAGCTTGGACAGGAAGTGATGAAAAGTAGCAAACGGTAATCCTTTTGTGAAGATAATGTGAGAAAGCTTTCAATTTGTATTCAGTTTCTGCGAAGATCCCAATTTAAGAAATAGTCAATGCACGCCAACTTGTATTTAGTTTCAAAAATAGTGTTCGTGTTCAGTTTTAAAAATAGTTTAGTACTCGTGTTTAGTTTCAGAGATAATAAGTGTTCAGTTTTCAGAAATAGTGTAGTACCGTTCAATTTCAAAAATAGTATAATACCATTCACTTTTAAAAATAATGTGTGTGATGGACGCGCGTGCGTATCAGTTTTTATTGCCTTTTCTATTTTTTTTCTATTATATTAAACTTTTGTCATTTTTATTAAAATTTAAGTCATTTTCATTAAAATTTAAGTCATTTTCATTAAAATTTAAGTCTCATTAAATAAAGTTATAGGATGATTTTTTGTTAAAATAAACTTAGTCCAAACCCTTTTCATTAAAACTCCCATAAAAATAAGGCATATGCTAGGGGTGCTAATCTGTTTTTATTTCTCAAAGTCGTGAGACACCAGAGCACCAACTCCTAAGCCCAATCCAGGATACCCACCCACAGCTCAGACGACTACCTCGTACTACCATCCAAGGGATTGAACACAACCCTCCCCAAAGCATGTAAGCCACGCAGACAACTAGACCCGAGAACCTCTTGCCTCCTTAGATAATGAGGAACACATCATCAGACATGCTGATGTCACTATGACAATTGTGAGATGAATATAAAGGTTGGGATGATGTTTGGGTCATCATAGGTAGAGATTGGAGGTGGCGGGGCTTGACATATCTCAATCTTTATTTTTGTTCTCCATCTTATTTGTGAATTTTTTTTTTATCCTCAAAACTTTTCTGAAGTTATGTTTATTATTATTTTAGTATCCATGTAAGCTAAAAAGTGAGACCCATTTTTATCACATGTACATTTAACGGAAAAATTAATGGGGCTTAACTAATGTGACATTTCCAATAGGTTGGATACTTGTTTGGAATGTCTATAATTAAATATTGAGACCAAGTTAGAATGATACTAAAAGATTGGAAGATTTTAGCCCTTAGGTGCTTAATAAGTTAAATTATTCTGATTATAAAATTAGATTAATAGTCTTCGTGGTGATAAGGTAGTTGGGAGATAGCCCATGTGGTGAAAAAACTATGATTTAAGCCCCTATGGTAAAGTCTGTTAGGATTTATACCCAAAATTGAAAAACATCTGTCAATTTTCTGTTAATTATTAGCACGTGAGCTGCACATATTAGACTAAAAAGGAACTCTCCATACACATATTAGGCTAAAACAGACCTCTTTGTTAATTGTTAATACGTAGGGCTGCCTCAAGTGTTAATAATTAACAGATCAGTTGACGGAATTTTCAGTTTTGGGCATAAATTCTAACATACTTTACCACAAGGGCTTAAATCCTAGTTTTTTTTTATCACATGAGCTATCTTCTAATTACCTTATCACCATAAAGACTATTAATCGAATTAAGCCTAAAATTTATATAGAAAAATAATATTCGTAAGGGTAGATGCACATATGCATACATCCACCTCATGGGGTGGATGAAATTATCATCCTTTTATTACGATTGATGCTATTCCTGCCCACCTTATATATCGACCCCATAAAATTGTAAATAATACAAAGGTTTCTTATTTATTTATTAATTTTATAACATTATATTTATACTAAATGGTTTTGGAATAAATTGGTATCGAACTCGTCATTCACGAGATTCAAATTTAAAAACTCATTTACAAGAGAAAAGTGTTGCAATACGGTAATTTATTTATTTTTTTAATCAAAAAATTAGTTTGATTTTTCATCTTTTATTAATTAGTAGGCACAATTATAAAGAATTTATGTTTAATAGATTCTAACCGTTAAACCCGATAACCGTGGATAACCGCCCGAATGGATTGGATTTGGATATGAAAATTCGGGTATGGTATGGATATGGGGAAAAATCGTGAACTTTATTCGGTTATGGTTTTGGATATGGTTATAGGGGTCCCCAATCCGTATCCGTCCCCGAATCCGACCCGAATATATATATATGATATATAATATAATTTTATTCAATTTCCTGAACCCTCCTTATACTAATTCATTATGCATGCATCAAACCCTATACTATCTTTATTATGCACCAAACATCATGCATGGACATACCAACAACCTCATCAATTCAATACTCTTATTGTTATACTCAACCAAATTAATTCATTGAATCATTTTATATATCAATTATCAAATATTACAAGTTTATCAGATTCATCTAAGAGTCTCACTGTCAAGAAATTGGTGCATGTTATCATGAACAATTTCAAATATATTGTTAGTCTTTTGTAATTGGATGTTGCTATTTAATGACGGAATTAGTATCTACTAAAATTTATAATGCGTCAATTGGATAAATATAATTTTTTTTTTGTTTGACGAAGATGGATATAACCGATAACCGATTGAAAATCCATTACCCGGTGGATATGGTTATGGATAATCCCCAATGGTTAATTTGCGGTTATGGATATGGTTAATTTTCGTGGTTATGGGGATGGATATAGCATTTTCGTTCCCAAACCGAACCGTTACCATCCCTAGATATCTTAGTATATTTTAGTTAGGATAATGTTAGAAAAACTAAATTTGCAAACTAAATGACTAGTGTGGATCCAAAAATAATCAAGAGGTGACACGTGGTTTCCTACACGCGAGCAGCGGGCAAGCATCCCTCAACCAAGTCAAAAGTGCCCAAAATGGGTAACAAATTCAAAATTATTTCATCTATCCTCATCTTATATTCCCTACAAGGTATTTACTTCATAACCTTCAAAACATTCCATATAAATTGAGTTAATTGGTCAATTAATGGATTTATTACCTAATTAGTCCATTAATTGCCAAATAACTCACCCATTACACCCCAAAAAACACCCAAAGGCCGGCCACTCTCTCTCCCAAAAAGGGTCGGCCATGCTCTATAAATTGGACCCCATTTTCTCTAAAAAGCTAAGTTACACACTCTTGCAAAACTCCCAAAAACTCTCCAAACAATTTTCTCTCTAAATTCTAACTTTGACATAAGAGGTTCTTAGGCCAAAGCCCTCACCCCCCCCCCCCCCCAAAATTCATCGTGAGCGCTTGAGGCTCTTGGCCTTGACCATAAGGTGTTAATTGTTTTATAGGTGCAATTTTGTCTAAAAAGAAGGAGGCAAAAATTTGCATCCACAAATTGGTGTTCTCCAGTGCGAGAGGGTAAACCAATTCCCTAACACCCATATGCATCCTCAAGGAACATCATCCACCTCACATCAGAGAGGATAAACTAATTGCTCTCCAGTGCGAAAAGGTAAACCAATTCCCTGATACCCATATGGGTCTGTTCTCTAACGCGAGAGGATAAACTAATTGCTCTTTAGTGCGAGAGGGTAAACCAATTCCCCAACACCCATATAGGTCTGGTATCCAGTGCAAGAAGATAAACTAATTGCTCTCCAGTGCGAGAGGGTAAACTAATTCCCCACCACCCATATGGGTCTGCTCTTCAGTGCGAGAGAGTAAACTAATTCTCAAACACCTATCTGGGTAAGCTCTCCAGTGCGAGAAAGTCACATGGCTCAAAGGATCGAATGCTTGAAGATCGAGTAAGAAGCAAAATGGTCAGGGGACAGTAGCCACTTTTTGCACTCAATAATTCACTCATCCAACACTTCATCTTCAGCAACTCCGATCTTGGCAGTTCCATCCTTAACTGCTCCATCTATGGCAACTGAAAAATCAAACTCAAGCAGTTTCCTCATTTCCGATAGGCAGCCCAAACCGTAACCCATGCCAATACATTTCCTCAGCCCATGCCGAGCCAATCCTTGGCTTCAATCAAGCTGAGCAGCACAAACAATGGCCCCTGCCACACCACCTTCTTGGCCCATGCTAAGCCGACTCCTGACCCCTGCCAACCGACATGCCGCACCACCCCGACAGTTGCACCGCGACAACATTATCCAAGAAGAAGACAAGGAAAATTAAATTTTTTATATCGATGCGGCGTGGAGACGAAGCAAGCAACAAAAGACGATATTTTGCACATGCAATATGTAGAAGATTGCTAGAAGAGGGGGAACAAATATCCTCTAAGCTTTCTCTCTCTTGTAGGGTAGAATAAATCGCTCTCCAAAGTTGATTTAACAAGCCACTTAAGGTGAACTTAAATAAACTTTGAGAGGAATTTATTTCCCTTTCCTAGAATGATCTAATTTCATATTAAAGAGGGAATCTGCATCAAAATAGGAAGCAGTCCTAAGTTTCCTAGAGCAAGATCTATACACCTGCTGCCCTTTCCTACAAGCAGCCCAGTAGGTGTGGGGGTATTTATGGAGCCAAAAATAATCAAAAGGCGACACATGGATTTTTGGGTGAAAAGGACAAAATTACCCTCAAGGCACACCAGGTTTCCTACGTGCGAGCAGCGGGCAAGCATCCCTTAACCAAGCCAAAAGTGCCCAAAATAGGTAACAAATTCAAAATTATTTCATGCATCCTCATCTTATATTCCCCACAAGGTATTTATTCCATAACCTTCAAAACATTCCATATAAATTGAGTTAATTGGCCAATTAATGGATTTATTACCTAATTAATCCATTAATTGCCAAATAACTCACCCATTACACCCCAAAAAACACCCAAAGGCTGGCCACTCTCTCTCCCAAAGAGGGTTGGCCATGCTCTATAAATTGGACCCCATTTTCTCTAAAAAGCAAACTTACACACTCTTGCAAAACTTCCAAAAACTCTGCAAACACTTTTCTCTCTAAATTCTAACTTGGCATCGGAGGTTCTTCGGCCAAAGTTCCCCCCATTAACCGTGGGTGCGCGAGGCTCTTGGCCTTGACCCTAAGGTGTTAATTGTTTTGTAGGTGCAATTTTGTCCAATAAGAAGGAGACGGAAATTTGCATCCACAATTACCATTTTAGAATCACTAGTAGAATGTGGCCTAAGGCTATTTATCTATGGCAACTTTTTGGTCAAAGGCCACGCTAAACACCATTGATCATCCGTGACAGTTTAATTGAACACTCAACATTTGACAATTATTTATTTTTATAACAAGTACATTACATTCATATAGAACTCAACCAGAAGGGGCACTAGCCATATTGGCAATACAAATATAGAAAGACACACACCAATAACATATACAACAAACTCATAATGAGTTGTTGCAATTTATTCCAAATCGGAAAGAGTTAAATTGAAAAAAACTAAAAAAAAGCCCCACAACATTCATCATGGGAAGTTACACTTGATACAAAAAATCAGTGTCTCCTACATTATTGGACAAAATATTTGAACTTCCTTTGCGCTTCTTGAGGAAATTTTTGAACCAATACATTGAAGGTTTTGGGTACCTTTGGAGTCCATTGTCATAATCCACATAATTAATACCAAATCGAACTGTGTAGCCTTCACTCCATTCAAAATTATCTAAAATTGACCATGCAAAGTATCCTTTGACATTACTACCCTTTCTGCACCACAAAATAAATAAATAAATAAAGATTTGACATCAATGTAATTGTTAAATAACTAAAATGCAATATAGTCCTAACTAATCTTTCAACAAGCACTTACTTGATTGCTGCTTGAAGGTAGCAGAGGTGGGGATTGTAGTAGTCAATTCGATTGGTATCATAAAGGGCATCATCCAGTGATAAAGTGGAATTGTTGGCCTCATCAACGCCTACAATATAATTCATTACATACATACTTAGTATTTTCTCTCAAAAAGAGAGATGCAGTTGGTTTTAAATTTTGGATTTTGGCATCACTTAACTTTATTTTAGTTCAATATATACATATATATTGAAAAATTAATGAGTAAAATTAAGTAAGGCTTAAAAGTATTAATTGTCGTTCTAATGATTGGATCACCATACTTATTCTTCGTGTAGAGTACAACATCATGAATTCCTTTTGGATAAACATATAACCAGTCTGAAGTAGCCTGTAACACCATTTGAAGATATTTGAGATTGTTAGGAGTTGTATAAATTAATCTTCCAAATACAAATAACTTAACATAAAATTTTATGTGTACTTGAGGACCAAGGAACGCCATCACGTTCAACTACCACAACATATATGACTGCGATCAATATTTGAATGTAATAATTCCAAGACATTAATTAATTAGTCGATAAAAGGTTTCAATTTGTACTCACTTAGTGTAGTAACACGTGCATCATATAAGCAACTTGCAGGTTTAGAATAATTCTTAGGTACGTCGGCTGCATATCTAGCAGAATAATTGTTCAATCCAACAAAATCAAAAGACCCAATTAACATCTTGGATTCTTCTTCCGTGAATTTTGGTAATCGTTCTCTAACAAGGCATTGGATGATACACGGGTAGTCACCTCTTGTAATCGGATCCATAAACCTACAAAGATGTGAAAATTCCAATAATCAACTTTATAGTCATAAAAAAAGTACGAACCAATTGATTTATAAATTAATAATACACTTGCCATCCAAACATAAAATCCAAACCTCGATTTGTAGCATCTATATCTTCCTTTGCATCTGAAGCAGGCTCATACCAATGTGATACTAGTGTTATTCCTATCATCCCCTTTTGATATGCCTATAAAGAAAATTTAGAAAATTATTTGCTTAGTGCCATACAAACTCCAAACTTCGTTTACCTTACAAAATGTTTCCTCGTGTTGGAACATAATACTAGTGACTCATTGGGATTTCAGACAAAAGAAAGGGAACTTGCTAGTTAATTTATTATACCTGAATTTTATCTTTGTACCCTTTTACTGCAGCGGCATGAGCAAGGAGTAGGTGGTGTGTTACCAAATAGGGTTCAGTAGCTGAATCTCCACCGAGGCAGGTCTGGTCTTGCCAAGCAGAGCATCGTCCCAGTGCGTGGATTCTAATTGCATAAGCATGGTTACTAAAGGTATATGGCTTATTCAAAATGTTTTGTTTTATAGATTTAGCACGTTTTAGTTAAGCGAATGGTCAATATTATACATAAGATAAAATATGTTCGCTTGCACAATATGAGGGCTTTAGAAACCATCATATGCATATTCAAAAGCTTTGGGAACATCCCAGTGAAAGATTGCCACAAATGGTTGTAGGTAGTCTTTAACAGCGGCACGCCTATTTTCTCTTTCTTCTGAGCCATCTCATGCCACCGAGAACGAAAGCAACACTTAAGGGCATACATGTTGGACCCAATCAAGCTCTGTCCGAGTTTTGACACCAACAACACCAGCTAGATCTTGATACGTTTGTAGGTTTAGAGTAAAGGGTTGTTTGATAACCCATTTCGTTTTCAATTTTTGTTTTCATGTTTTTTTTTTTTTTTTTTAATGAAAACTGAAAATTCGTTTGGTAGTTAATTTTCAATTTTCAAAACAATGAACGCGGAAAACCCAAAAAATGAAACCTACTTCATTGAGTTTTCAAAATTTGACTTTCAATTATCAATTTTATTTCTCTTTTTTCTTTAAAATAAAAAACTAAAAACGAAATGGTTATCAAACTAAAGAGTTATTATCAAGTGACAATATTTTCCTTATAGCTTTCTATAACTCTTGAATCTCTTCTCTCAACCTCTATCATCCCAAACCCTCCATTTCGTACCCTAATAAACGCTCCACAATAAACGTGAAAAAATAATCCCTACAACAAATTTTGTTCGACACTAAATGCTTGTTTAGAAGTGCTTTTAAAATGGCTAAAAGTGATTTCGGTAAAAATATTTTTAAAATCAATTCTTAGTAAAAATTTATGTGGATCCTGAAAAATCACTTAAAGTTCTTTCTGCAAAAAGCAAATATCTGGTGCTTCTTTTAAAAATGCATTTGAAATAATTTTGGTACCCAAAAGTAATTTCACCAAAATTGCTTTCGATCATTTTAAAAGCATTTCCAAACGAGCTATAATTCTATATGTTTAATCTTTTACTAATAGAAAGTCAGCCACCTATTTGAAGTCACCAGGCTTCATGAAAAAATATTTGGACATAAAGCCCCTAAAAGAATATTCCAAACCTGACCGAAAAATAATAGATAAAATTTCGCGAGGATGATTTTGTTGAAGAAAACGAAAAATTTTGAATTTTCTATTTGTTGAAAAAGAAAACGGGATATAAACTACTAGAAGTTTTGAAGCCGATTTCTCCACAACGATTATTATGATCTGAGTTTAGTGAGAGTTTCAACAATAACTACTCACAAGCCACATACCAGTATTTAGAGATTTAGAGATATAGAGATGATGAGATTTCTTTTAAATGTACTGTTTTCAAATGTGTAGGGATTGTTTGACTGAGGATAATATTTAATCTGCTCAGAAATATTTGGTTTACTTAGGCAATGAGAACTTCAAACAAGACCTTACACATTATCAACAAACAAGAATGATAATTGAAACGTAAAGCGTCTAGATAATTACTAACTTGAGTTTTCTTTGCAAACAAAGTATGTGATAGAATGCCATACAACTTCAGTCTTAGATCACCTATTGTTGCAAATGAATGTACCAGGCTAAAGCATTGTAGGGTTCTTACTACTATGTTTTTGTCATCCAGTTCTTAATGTAATTTCGGTAGAGAGATTCCGAGAAAATAAGAAATATGTGAAACACTCTAAAGAGAGATGAGTTTCACCGTATCAAAATTGCACACATAAAATATGAAAAATGAATAAAGAAATTAGCCTGTAACTCACGCCTAGTGCCATGTGATTAATGGAAGCCCATGCAGAATGGCTAGTTGCTTGTTAAAGATTAGAGAAGCGTATGGATGACGAAGCGGAGAGATAAGGTTTCAATATTAAAGGAGGGGAATGGAAATAATGGATAGATCTTGAAGAATGAAGTAGGAAAGGGAAATATGCAATGATTATTTCGCTATATAAGTGAAAAGTATTATATTTGGCTCATATAGATAACGATCAGGTTTTATGTTCGCCTCATATAGATAAGGATCGCGCATTATATTTGTATTGAATTTTATATCTTAAGTCGATAGGAAAATAAAACAAGTGAATGAACTTACAAATACTGGGTTAAACTTGTTAAGTAAACTCCATTCCTAAAATAAAACAACGAGGAAGTGTTTCATTGGTTGACTCCACAAATAATGGGCCCAACCATCTGTAACGGGTGGATGGACGATCAAGATTTGAACCCGGGAAAATCAGGTAGAAAGCCCGAACGAGGCAGGTAATCCAGGTCCGCAATTGCTCGATATATAAAGCAGTGGAAGTCTGGAGGAATAGGGCTCGGTGCTTTGTGAATTGGGAGGTTTTACAGATTTTCCTTCTCGTTCGCTTCGTCTAATTGCTGAACAGTCAGTCTCCTCTCCAGCAACAAAAATGGCGCCGCCTCCTGGACCATATTCTGGAACCAGCACCCTCGCCTTGGTATTAATTCCTCTGGAATTTTCTCTTGTTTTTTTGTCTTTTCGTTCCGGATCTAATTAATTTTTTATTTGATTTTATATTTTGGGAAAAAGATGAGAAGTTTGTGGATTTTGGACCAATTTCGTAATTGTTAATCTAATTGGTGATTTGGGGTTTTCGGGATTTGCAGGTGGCTCGTGTTTCCGCATTCTCCTTTGGACTCGTATACGGAAGCGTTAAGCTCAAGTATCTCAAGGTACTTCCTTTCCTTGGTTTTTTTAAAAAATAATAATAATTTGACCCTTTTTTTTTTAATTTTTATGAGTTAATATTGTGTTTGTGATTAAAATTGCGTATTGGGTTTGTTTTAATTTTTGTAGATTGTAATGTGTAATGTGGATTTTAATCGATGTTGGTCAACCCGATTGTGTAGACTACTTTTTGTATTCATAATATGGTTTCATTTTCTTATGAAGAGTTTGTGTATTTTCTTTGTTTTAATGGAAGAGTATAAGCACCATTTGAAGAACTGATATAGTAGACATCCACCTTTTGTTAGCATGTGTGAAAGTAGCAAAGTTTATGTGGAATACCTTACAATTTGAGCACATTACGGTTATGTGATAGTGTCAGAACTTTAGAAATAAAGCTAGGCTACGTTATAAATTTTGTCCATTAATTTATCACTGTGCAAGGAATGAACTCTTCTTCACCTCCAATCCAAGTATGCTCAAGCTGTGAAATTGATGTGTAAGGGTGTTTTAGAGCAATGGTTATTGGCTATGCTTGTAAAAAGCCCGAGTCTTTAGAGCAATGGTTAAGCATAATAATGCAGCCCACTATGTTAAGATGAAAGGGTTCAATTGGAAGTATGTGTAAGAAAGAAACAAATGCAGGTTATGCAGGGAAAGTTCTAGAAGTAAACTTAAAAGAGTTCGACTTCAGTTTTGTTTCTAGCATCAGTTCATCCATTTGAAATAAATAAAAGCAATTCTAAAGTCTTAAATGCATATGAAGTCTTTTAAGTGGAACCGAATTATTCAAAAGGAAACCAAGCTGCTGTAAACAGTTTAGTGGGTTCTACTTTGAGTGAGTTGCATTTTGAGATTGGTTGCAAGGACTTCTCACTTCATGACCACTTCTAGGTTGAGCTGTTAAATCTTAACTCAAGCTGCATGCAACCAATCCAATGTCTTCACTGTAGCTTCTTAGTGGTTTAACAGTCAACCCACAAACACAACTTACACAAACTCACTATTGAAACTCAAGTCTTCAATACAAGGTCTGGTTTGACAGAAAAATTAGTCACTGCAAATGTGAACGTAGTAGCATATGTTTTATAGAAACAATTACAAGTGTGAAGGGAAAAAGAAAAATGACGAGGCTGCATATGGAGTTTTGTGAAGAAGAAAAAAAAGGGAGGGATTTAGGAAAAATATTTGTTAACCATTTGTCAACGTGTTGATAAAATTGTCATATAAATAAGCACAATTTCCAAAACAATGCTTGAGTAAAATGTGAGAGAGAAATAACCCTTTGTGAATTGGTGGATTTTAAGGTAATAATTAATTGCCTGAAATTAGGGGCAAACCTGAGATTTACCTTCAAATGTGAAAGGAAGTCTAACAGCAGTGTCCTAGAAAGGAAGTAGGGTTGCTCCAATTTGCCGAAACTGGAAATGGAGAATGAAAGAAGTCAAAGGGTTAACATTTTTAACCACCCATCAATTTACCATTGTATACTTTGCTCTAATCATGCCCAATCAAAACTTCACGACAACTTAATATGTGTGTATATGTTATCATTGTCAAATTATAAGGACACGGGTCTAGTGTTTGACTAATTAGGGATAACTAATGGAATGGGAATGTAACCTGATTAGGGATAACTAGTGTTTGTCAAGCTGTTCAACCCAATGTTGATGCTAGCATATAATGCAATGTCGAATTATTTGTTTGATGTTGTTTGAGTTGTGCAAGTCTTGTGCCTGTTTGTTGGATTGCTTGCACCATGTCATTTTATTTGTGCACAAGTGCTTATTTCTGTTTTTTTTGTTTTCTCCCTGCCAAGGCAAAGGCTAAATCTGAACAAAAGGCTGCGGCAAAGGCTCATCACTGAAGGAGATGTGTTCTACCAGAAGTTGTGAATGAAGAATGAGTTGGTTTTCAGATATAAATAATACGTAAGGGTGGACTGTACCAATATTTCGCTTAAAGCTTTTGTGGATCATGAAATCTTTGCTTAAAGCTCCAGGTTTTTTTTTTGAACTGAGAATTATGAATTCGGTACTTAGGATGCTTAGATTTCCTCTTCATAGCGATGATTTTGAGGGTAATGTTCCCTTGATTAATAAGATGCTTATCTTTTTCAGTCTTCAATTTTGCTATTCGGTAATGTTCCCTTGATTAATATGATGCTTTATCTTCTTCAATTTTGCATTGCATGCCTTAGTGTAGATGCAAAACCTGTAGATTTTGGGCTCGTTTGATATGTTGGATTGGATCGGAATTAGCAAGTCCTTAATTTCAAGGCATATTGAAGGTAGAAGCGAATAAATTTTCATTTGAAAGGGGCTTGGAAGTGGATTAGACATGAAGAAAACTCATACCATTCTGGAAAGGATTGGAATGGATAAGTTTATGAGTAATCCATCTTTTACCCTCTTTCAATCCAATCTTACCAAACACGCCCTTTGAGAGCATTGGCAAATGTCAAGTTAGAATTTGTAAGGCTTGTGCAGTATTTGCCTATAGGCTATTTTGATATTTGAATAGAATAGTGATACCACGTGGCGTTGGCGGTGTTTTGGGTAGTCAAGAATTTACTGCACAAGCGATATGGGGAGGGTGGAATTTAACTAACCTTTTATGGTTGAAGGAAATGAGGAAACATTTGAGGCAGCAGCTTAGAAAGCAAAAACAAGCTTCTTCCTTTTGTTTCTCTACGCCTCTTATAAGTTCTCTCTCGTTTTCAAGGATTCATTTCCAAAAGTTATGCAATGATTCCATCTTTCTATCACTAGAAGCCTTGTATCAAGTGGAAGTAGAGCACCATACCTGAGGGTGGTTTATGGTCCTAACGCGCGGCTGACGTGAAATAGTGGTGAAGAACTTTGCTTGTAAGGGAACGCCAAGGTGCAAGAGCAACAGCACGACGGGAAAAAACAAACCTAAACCAAACTTGAACAAGTTGAAACTCTAACATCATCAATTTATAAGATGGTGGAGACACATTTATCCTCGATGTCGTGCTACGCATCCACTCAAATTATAACGCACTGAGTTCAGAATTTACGTTAGCGATTGCAAATGTGCTTAAATTTGTGCAAATTTGTAACACCTTGTCATCACGAGACGTGGTGGTGTGGCTATCATCAGTAAGTAACTAGTAGGTGGTATCGGTAGGTAAGCGACCCTAGTGGAACAGAAACAGTAGAATGTCACAAAGGCAGACAGGTTTATAAGAGAATTCCATACGCATCATGTGGATTGTCAATTTCGTGAACTATCTAGCACTATAAATACCATAATTTCTGCTTCTGGATTCAGATAACCAAAACAAAAAGCAAATCACAAGCATTCCTGTAGAAACGAACAAAAATATTATAGGTAATTTTACAAGTCATGACATGGTCGAAGCTCGTGATTCAGATGATGGGGCTCCAGCTGTGGAGTTTTTCTGTCTAGGTTAGCGTTGTGACTTATGGCGCTCGCCTGCATCACAGAAGATAAACAATATACTATAACACTTATTTCGAGCGTAATAAAGTAAATGAAACGTGTGTACTATTGCACCATTACAAGCAGTCCCAACCCCCAAACAAACCCCTCCGGAGGGAGGTGTTCAGAGATCAAACCCCCTGAAAACATGTTCAGAGATCAATATTGCACCATTACTAATCTTTCCTAAAGTAGATCCCAACAACCACGCAATGATTGCACCTAAATAGACCAAGCATTACGAAACTAAATTGCAGGTCATCGGCTTCATTTAAATTATGTCTGCCACCGATTTCAGTGACTTGAAAAGAAACAATTAAAACGTAAATTTCTGTAAATTCTACATCAATACAAGGCAGTGTTAACTCTGATTATAATCCATATAACCCGCTGCAACTAAGAAAGTCAAGAAAATGAAACAGACCTGTGGAAAAGCAAAAGCCATGCCTCAATCCAAGATAGCATTATGCTCAGAAACTAGGGGGAGTAACTACTTTATGTATATAATGTCTTCATCAGGGTCATCACCCTCCCAATCTCCGTCATCCTCAGGTGCCTCGGATGGTTCCAATTGTTCGTCATCTTGAATTTCTGAATCTTTCTTTTCATTCTTTATCTTATCTAATATAGCAATCACCTGAAATGGTTCACCATTCACGTATTGTATTAGCATATATTGACACCCCCTTAAAAGCAATTTTACAAGCACACAAGTCCAGCCTAGATAACCAAATAAACAGAAAACCGAATGCAGTCGTTGGCAGTTGTCCAAATAGATTATCTTGCGCGACAAAACTTTTGCAATTCATGGATGCATAAGCAACCTAGAGGGAACTCAACCTTTTTTCTTTTGATTTTTAATTTGCTAATCACTCAAAGAAACCATACAAGTTGATTATTTATGAGACAACTAGTACAGTGCTGCATATTTTACTTTCCCTAGTTTTGACAAGAGTATTATTAATACTCTTTCACAGGTGCTCGTTTTACATGACACAATCCACATAACCTGCTAAGAGAAAAGTTCATGATAGGTTGAAACAGCACATATAACCATATAACCTGAAATTGATCCAGAAAATAGAATAATCCTAATCGACATAGATTAGTTCAGTTTACTATATCACAAACAACAATATAGACAAAAACATGGATGATGTAACATCAAACTAGTGTATTACTGACTTTCATTCATATTGTGTGGGACTTAAAATTCATTATGGTAAACAGATTGCATCATAAGGGATGACACAACCAGTTTGAATTTATCGATTATTGTGTGGGATCAATTGTCAGTTATGTGGATCAACCAGAAACACAAACTGGCCATAATCATTCTAAATGGGTTGGTCAATATTTGGCCTTAATCCATTATGCTCGACCAAAGTCTGGTAACTTCATGTTCAGTTCAACTGGCATTCACAGATTATGTCACGAAATACTCCTGCTTCAATTCCAAAGCAGAATACCATGATTAACAAGCCTAGTCAACCTGTATATGCAATCATACTTGGCTATACTTTTGACCAACATAAATAAGAACCTCAATTAATGCAAGAGGAGCCAATTGTGTTGCTTTCCTTGGTTATAGATATGTAGATAATCATATCCAATGAAAATAGTATAGTGTTAATCTTACCCTGCTTCCTCTCTCTAGAGACTCATCTTCTATGAAGCGTATCTCAGGAGTTAACCGCAGCTTCATACGCCTTCCTAATTGACCTCGGACATATTTGGCTTTTGACTTTAGCCCAGCAAGGGCAACCTCTTTCCCTCTTTCATCGCCAAAAATAGAAACATAGACTTTAACCACCTGTAGTGAAATAAACAAACTATAGTTAACTAGAACTCCAAAACCATAGATTTTCGTCACATGATGAAGATTACCATCTTTGCTGAAGCATTGAAGGTAGGTACTATTTGAAACGACCGAAAATATTGGTAAAGAAGGTTTCCTTAGTATCATTAAAATGGGAAATCAACAGGAACTGTTAACATGCTTCAGAATTCTCCCTAAGAAGGAAAGGTCAAACAAGATAGCAAGTACTTGAACAATGAAGGTATACGACCAAAGTCGGGCATCCTTTTAAAGTATACAAAAGTTTTGAACCTTAGACGTATCAAACAACTTTCCCACCTCATAACTATTTTAGCCAAGGCCTAAAGAAAGATACAAATAGCAAAGCGCAAGTTTGTTATATATAATGTCACATATAAGTGTGATTACAATGTACATAAGCTACTACAGGAGCTTGCCAAGTCGATAATCGAGGGAATCACATGGGAAAAAGAGAACCGAGAAGTACTAAGGAAATAAAAGGATGTTACTAACTGAGGTCCACACAAGGGAGTTTATCTTGACAGTTTCAGGAGCTTGTAGCCTTGTGCTACAAATATTCCACATTTGAAAGAGAATAAGCTGGAACTTACGCAACAGTTAGAAACACAACCACTATAAGGTGATAACTTTTTAATTGCACAATGTCAAAGAAATTGATAATACAACTTAGAACATAACTGAAAAATGATATAACATGGCATTAAAAGGTATTTGGAATGCGTTGGAGACAAACGGGCGCAAATCGGGGGGCTTGTAACTATCAAGAACAACATGAAAGTAACCACATTTCAGGAGCTTGGCAGCAATGTAAAGTTTGGAACATGTTCTTCCCTCCAATGCTATCTTCCTAACTTACCCTAATCAGTTCAACAGAAACGGGTACAAAACCCGGGGCTTGTAACTTTCCATATGAACATGAAAGCGAAAAATAAAAGCAATTCTATGTAACGCAATATAGGGGCATCTATTGCCATTTCAAAGGAAGAACAAAAACAGCACGAAAACACTTAAGCACAAACTTAAAGCTACTAAAATTGTTTCCCGTTCCATAAAACACCATCACACAAATTAAAGGTATACAATTTCAATCTAAGACAGCCTTAAACAACCCGAATCGTCTCCGATGCCTCACCATTTTCCTAAAAGACCATCACAGCGATGAAAAGCTATACAATTTCAACCTAAGACAGCCAAATTTCAGAATCAAAACAACAAAGAAGCGTACATGTGCAAGTAACTATGTACCTGCAAGTCGGTGGAGACTTCAACATCGCTTATGGTGGTTAGCGAAGAGAGGTAACGGTCAGCACCCAAAGAAACCTCAGGAAGAATAGCGTACTGCAAGACCTTATCAGTTAAGAGCATGTCAGAAAGCTCCCTCCTTATCTGCTTAGCCACCATTGCTACTCTGCGCGGGTTCGCCATGCACCTGATGGTGTTGGGCCGCCAACGGAGCAGAACCGCATGATCTATTGGGGGAAAGGAGGCCGTTGATTTCTGGGTCCGAATTTGAAAGCTTGATGATGATGATGGGAGGTGGGAAAGGAAGGGGGTGAATGGTGGGTGGTGGAGGACCAAGTTTGGCATTGCTGATTGCTGTATTCTATCCCAGCTCGCTCTTCTCTTCTCCTCTTTGATTTTATTTTGTTGTTTGTGTCCTGAATTCTTACTTTCAAGAATTTGCTTTGTGTCGAGAGCGAGGGAATGCAAAGTCGCAGGAGGCAAGAACAAGAGGAGGATATTGTTTTGTTTTGTTTTTGTTTTTGTTTTTTTTGTTTTTTTTTCTCAAGAGGAACACTGAGGAAGATAATTTGCGGGACAAAATCTATTGTTTTAACGGTGAACATCGGAACTTGGTATTAACCATCCGAATTGTTATTTTTTTTACATTCGTGATATGAGCATATTTATGCGATTTTATTATCCTATTTTCTTACATTTACTTAGTTTATATTTATTAGAGTGTTTTAAGTCATTTTCATATGTTTGTAGATCCAAATAGCAAAAGTGGCAAAAAAAGGCAATTTGGAGCATTTTTGGGCTTGGAATGGAAAGCACATGTGTCGAGCAAGTTGAAAGGACGTTTTTGAAAATCAAAAAGGGCTAGGAGTGTGCTTAACATCTGGAAGAATTAATTCAAGACATTGAAGATAAGGAATCAGCTAAAAGGAAGGAACATTATCCAAACTTTATCCAAACTAACCTTATCTTATCCTATCATAATCTTATCCTACCTTAATTCTAGCTGCAAGGGGAATCAATTTCACATTAAATCACCTAAATATCTGGTTCTAGAAGCCCTATCCCCTGCCCTAGATTTGTGACGCATATCTTATCCCTTGTCCTTCTAGAAACCTGTCACAATACCCCTTTCTAGAAGCCTTAGATTGGTGCCGCACCACCCTAACCTTTTTCCCCCTACAACTTTGCCGTGCCCTATCCTTGTCCTCCAAGGATTGGTGCCGTGAACCCTAACCCTATATATACACATTTTATACCACACACAACAGAGCTTTAGAGAGAAAATCAGAAAAATAACTTTGTGCCGCAACTTTGCAAGGAAGGAAGGAGAGAAGGAGTTTTGTGCCGTGACCTGCCATCCAAGGCCATTGGATTGTTGGAGCGTTTCTGGGTTTATTCTATCCTTAGTTTTAGTTCAATGGTTGAATTAGATTGGTTTTGTTTAATTGCAAACATTTGGAACTAATTTCGTTTTAGTTAGAGGTGAATTCAAAGCCATAAACATATATGTGATATGAATTGATTTCCTCTAGTTATTGTTTCGAAAAACGTGAATGTGATTTACTTATCTGTTTGATTGATAATTTATTCTTATATGTTGATTAAGGGTGCACACTTAGTTTGCATGCATGAATCTGATACTAAAATATAAGGGAATTTCACCTAATAGTTATGAATTTATATTTATAAGTAGTGGAAATCACTAGTCATGATTGTGTTAAGTAAATCCATGGCAGGAGTATCATGCAATTCATAGTTATGAATGCCTTGTCAATGCTTATGATTTTCATAGAACTTAATGATCTTTGATATGTATCTCTATCATGATGTTCATATAGGGAATTTGATAAGAATAATTTGATTGCGTCGCTGAGTCCAATTCAATGAAATTAGGAAAATCTGAGAGTTAATTTGTGTAGTTCACAATTAATTTGGGGTATTGTTATTCATGGTTTATAGGAATAATAACTGGAAATCGATTTGTATGCATATGTGTCATGTGTGGAGAATAACCCTCTAGCTAGCCTTGCTAGCCTTTCACCCTTTAATTCACCCAATTTCGTGCAACCTTTAGTTTGTTTCTGCAACCTACTTAGTTTTAGTTAAAATTTGTCAAAACAACCCCCATTTAGTATTCTGAGTCTTTTTAGTTAATTTTCGTCTAAACTACTTTCTAGTTCCTGTTTTGAGTCAATTTAACTTAGTTTTGTGTTATTTGAGTCAGTTTAGTTTGTTTTGAGTTAGTTTAAGTTTAGTTTTCTGTTTTTTTAGTCTAGTTTAGTGATTTAGAGTTTAATTAGTGTAGATTAGCATCCCTCCTAATCCCCGGCCTAGAATGATCCTCACTTTCACATACTACAAGTATCAAAAAGAGGGTTCAATTTGTGTGTTAGTTTACATCACATCAATTCGTTAAAAGATTATATTTTTTTAAAATAAAATTCGATGAGAATAATAAAACGTAATTGACAATCAACGGTTAAATATAAATAAGGGTTTACGATTATAGATTTCGAAGTTGAGCCTTGAACGAAAGTTGTGAAGTTTGCCACTACGAGCGATTGTATATTTTTTTTTTTACATTTTTCACACTTCTACATTTATTATTATGAACTTTTATTAATTTTTCACTCAAACAAAAAAATTATTCATGAGGGTTTGGAGGGTTTTAAAAATCCAAAAGACAATGCAACCATTGTCTAAACGTAGAGAATCAATCACGAGCGTTTTTATATCCTTTCATATTTTTTAATTTATACATTCATTGACACATCCCGATCTGGAATGTCCACTAGGAACCTGAATCGAGCCGTGCTGGCCGACACTTAGAAGGTGACGAAGCCATAACTGCGATAATGTATAAAATGTGAATAAATTAAAATTTAAAAGTGGTTAAGTACACGAGTGCGCGGTAAGCGGGTATGGACCCAATTCACGCGTGATATAGAGCATAAGTATAGTACAGTAAGGTAAGATAATTATTATACCATCATAAGAAGACATTTGTACTGAAAAGTGTCACGAATCCTCGTCGATACGGAACTCTACTGCTAGAACTTGGAGGGGTACAAAAATAGAAAAATGTGAGTGAGTGAAACAAAACTTTTCAAACCAATTTCAATTACTAAAGGCAATAGCCCCTCACCGTAACATCTGTATATTTCCCAGAAAATAGAATACATATCTATCTCAATCCCATACACAGCATAACAAAGTCCACATGAATATCATGCCATACATCTCAATAAACATATATATTTCATCAACATGTTAGCCGAAGTCACCTCACGTGGCCTGTACGGCTGAATCAATATCTCATCAATCAATGCTAGCATATAAGTCGGAGTCACCTATAGTGACTTGTACGACTTATCCATATTTCATCACGTATCTCATCAATCATTACTGGCATATAAGTTGGAGTCACCTATAGTGACCTGTACAACTTAATTCATATCTCATCAATCATTGTTAGCATATAAATTGGAGTCACCTATAATGACATGTACGACTTAATTCAGAGTTAATCCATACAGCCGAAGTCACCTAACGTGACCTGTACGGCTGAATCCATATCTCAACAAATATTCCTGCACACGAGTCGGAACCACCTAAAGTGGTCTGTACAACAAGCTGGGTGTAAATAAGTACGCTCAAGTGCTACGATCACGTGAAGGCTGTGCGATGAATCGGCAGTCTCCTATGAGTCGAAACCACCTAATGTGGTGTGTACGATAGGCTGGCACCAAACTTGGATCCAAAGTGAGTGTGCGCTGTCGGAGGTGAACGATCATGTGAAGGTTGTGCCCTAGCCCGGGGCGGGAGCACTAACACCGGGGTACAGGTTTATGAGCTCTAATATATCTCAACACAATCATACTTACTACCATCACTATCATCAACATATACTCACTTGGAGCTTACCTGGCGTCCGCCGCGTCATTTAGCACTTCAAAGCATTCACAATAATTAGGTTCAGGTAATATACATATGAATATGCCATGATGCAATCTAAACTCAAACATTTGATAATATTCCCAAAATATATAATACGACGTAAAAATGTACAATCAATAATGCCTTACTCCCAAACTATTTAACTTCAGAATTAATTATCGGTGAATAGCCCAACTAAACGCTAGTTTAATTAATTATCATTACTAACGATTTTTCACTTCAATGTTACGATTCTTCACACATTAATTTATAACCCACATTTAATCACCAAAACATAAGGTTAAATCTTACATTTTCCATCAATCTTCTTTACATTGCTCAATTCCCCACACAGAGCTATTGTCTCAATTATTTAGTCTCATTTATTGTATGGCTGCATTTAACATCTCATTAGACTGCTTACGTACCCCTTAAATAGGGATCAAGCCATTCATAGTTTACAATATCAACAATAACATAAGTAATCACTAGATGCATATTCTAAAACATAAAGCATATATACTTGTATAGAAAACCAAAAACCCATTCACCTGGAGTCCACGCTATGATTCTCTAGCACGTACATCAAGGTGTCCCAAATGATTGGCGCCTATGACCATTTATCGAATCACATCTCAGAACTCTTATCAATAGAATACGTAATTCTTACAAAACACATCCTCAATGGCATTCTAAAATAGTTTGAGACCCATTGACCACTTTGATCGACGGTAGGGTCTACAACCCTATATAACTCGATCCGAAAGATCCACATATCATATTTCCAAATCCACAACTTCCAAAGATCCACATTTTGCTTCTAGAACAACATACTAAAATTTGATTACGATCCAACAGTCCGATCTCCGCCAATTGCCCAAAACCAAGTGGCGGTTAACATTTATTTTATAAACTTAAAAATCCAATTTGGGAGGATCTATACGTCGGATTCCCGATCCGTAAGTTTGTATGGTCCTCAAATATTACGTACTATAATGTAACAAAGTTTGGTGACAAACTAACGGATGGATCGTCGATTTGTATGAATACCTATTAACGTATCGTAAAACGATCAACCTATGTTATACAATCACCAAAACCGAACTTAAGACATCTAATTTAGTCTAACAATAACATCGGCAGCCCCCTGGCCATGCGCCGCCGCGGGTGGCGGTTAACCGCCTCGACTTGCCGGAAAATCCAAATATTTCCAAAAATTACCAAAATTTACAAGAATGAAGATCTTAATGAGTAGAGTAACATTCATACCTGTAACCAAGGCCAATTAGGCCGGGAAGAGCTTCAATTTTTTAAAAACCCGTCGGAAACCCTATACTTGGGTGTGTTCGATTTGACCTCCAAACTTGCTTCGACGCCTCCACCACTGTCTAGGCTTTGTTCCTAGGTTGTAGGGAAGTGTTTTGGCAGTGGTAATTGAAGGAGATTGATTCACAATTAGTGAATCCCGAGCAATGTCTCACGGCACCCACCGCCAGTTTTTAGAACAAGTTTCCACCAAATTCCTCCTAATCTTGGGTGAAAATGGAAAAATGGGGCCCAAGGGATGATTTCTAGGTGGAGAATGGGTGAATTTCGTCGGATTACTTGGTGGAAATTACCAAGAATTAGAACCGGGTCGAAACCGATTTTGATCGTGGGTGTGGGTGTGGCTGACGGGAAGAGGGAGATCCCCTCTCTTGATTGGTTGTCCACCTTTTCCTCTAATTGGTCATTTCCCCTTTTGTCTGATTGGCCCAATCCTTCCTCCCTAATTTTCTAATTGGCTACACTTCCCACATGGTGGAATTTAATTTTCCTTTAAATCTAAAGTTTAGTGAAACAATTTCTAATGTCCGTAATTATACCATTATAATCCTGACTCGCAAACGGATTTCGCCTATGCATTTGTAACTTCAAAATCTAATCGGAAACATTAATTGTGACTTTGAACGGTCAACGGGAGTCAAACATCCTCGCCTCAAAGGGTATTTTCGTAAAATCGCGTATTAAAATTATAAAATCATCATTTTTAGGGACGGGCTGTTAAATTCATTATTATGAATTTTTATTTTTTTAAACTCCCTAAAAACACTACTCATGAGGGTTTGTAGGGGTTTAAAAATTCAAACGACTATATAGCCATCCTCAAAGCGCAAAGGATGTGATCACGAACATTTGCATATTTTTTCACATTTTTCACACTTGTAAATAAATTAATATGATTTTTTTAATGTGCTTCGGTATTTTTAAATTGCTTTGTATTTTTAATGTGCTTTGAAATTTTTTAATCTCACTTATGAGAGATTAAATATTATGGCCATTGTAGTAACTCGATAGGTTTTTAGTAATTTAAAACTATCAAACTAACTTTTTTCTTTATGGTTACCCGTGCGTAAACTCGTTAAGAGCTCATTATTAATGGGTGACTCAATTAGCTATCGTGTTGACCTGAAATCTTCTATTTTCATGTCATTTTCGTATGATATTAACGGATCATGTAAAAAATTGTCTGGTCTAAAAAAAACTAGAAAATTGTAGTAAGAAATAGTCTGATCTAAAAAAGACTAGGAAATGGTAGAGGAAGATAAGGATAAAAATTAGAAATGTCGAAGAGTTTTGGACCAGAAGAAGAAAGAAAATAAGGAAGTAGGAAAGAACAAATGAAGAAGAAAAATAGCAGAAAAAGAAAAGGAACTTATGCCATCTCCAAGGGAGATGGCTAAAGGCTTAAAAACCAAAAAAATGGCATCATTTGCCTAAAAATTTATCTCCAACCGATGGTTAGGCTATAATTCTATGTAGCCTATTGGACCATTATTTGGTTAAAAAGGTATCAGGCTGGCCAAATGTAGTCTCCCTCTAAAGTCTTAACCCATTTTTTGGGGCCCAACTCCTTAGTTAAATAAATGATTCAAATTTAGCGACTTAATTTAAAAACATTCAACGGGGAGGTTAATTAAATTAAGTAATAAATTTAAAATATTAATGTAAAACTAATAAATTATTGAATGAGCCATGTTTAGCTCATTTGATTGGAGATGATATATGAATATAGCATGACACTATTTATTTAAAAATGACTTTTTACAGGACTATAATTCTAAACAAAACTATATTAACCTTTCAGTTAGAGATGACCTTACATGTGAAACAAGAAGTCCAGCGAATTACGAGTAGCAGACAAGCATAGGAGTTTAAGGGGGCATGTGTTTACCCTTCTTAGCTTTCATTGGATTGGATTGGATTGTAGTCTTGTGTTTGGTGGCTTGCGGGACTAACATTAATGGCACTAGGTGGGACTCACTTTCACAAACGGCTTTACTAGCCGGTCTTAGTGAGAGACCCCAACACCCACGGGTTTAGCTAAGACCTTCCATCATTCTCTCTTGCCTTCGTCCATTCTTGCTGCATCCTTTATGGCCTTCGTCTACTTCATTGCCCTAGGTTCATTGACCTTGATTTTCTACAGCCTGGGCTTCAATGAAAGCTGGAACTTGGAAGATAGAAATATTTTTACAGCTGGGTTCATCCATCTCAGTCTCCAATTTTTGACGGCATATACCTCGACCTCGATTTCAACGACTGGTTCATCCATCTCTGTCTTCAATTTTTGACAGTATCGATCTCGACCTCGATTTTCGATGGTTGGGTTCATCCATCTCGTCTTCCTCCACCCACCCTTTACCGTCTGCAACTCTAATCCCTGCCCACGCCCATATCTAGCCCCACCCACCCGTGCCGTCTGCAACTTCTATCCCTACCCATGGAAGAACAAGTGAAGTTGGATGGGAAAAGAGGCAAAGGGAAGAGAGAGAGGGATTTGAAAGGAAAAACTAAGGGAAGAGAGAGAATGAGCTGAATAGGAAAACTCACCATGGCTGCCATTGAATTAGCGATGCTAAGCTTGAGAGGGAGGGGTTGGGGTTTTTTGGAGGAAGGCAAGTCTCCATTTTTTGTGATTTTAATTCGAATAGTCTGTGCAACAAAGGGAGAAAAGGAGCGAAGAAAATTTAGGAAGAACATTACCTGAGAAAAGTGACCCAAAAAATGTGAATGGTGCTCTGTTTGTGATTGCTTGGTTTGCTGAGGACTGAGACGGCGAGGGAGGAAACTGAGAGAGTAACAAGAGCGACTCGCAAAGGGAGAGAGACGGCAGGGCAAAACAAAAAGAGAGGTTAGCTAGAAAGAATGATTCTAGAAAATAAGAAAAAGATAAATTAATAATAGAATATTAATAAATATATATTAAGTAAATAATAAAATATTATAAATATAGATTAAATAATATAATATTAGAATCCTACTTCTTAGTCCGACACTACACCAAACGCTTCACTAAATCAGTCTAGTTTAGTCTTGTCTAAGCCAGCCCAGTTTAGTCCCTAAAGTTAGTCCAGTCCGAGATAGTCCGGTGCAACAAACGCACCCTAAGGAATGTAAAAGATTATATTTTGGGTTGAAGGGTATGGATTAGGATAGTTGGATAACTGGGGTGGTCTAGATGAGCTATTGTAGGTACGTGTTGGCTGTAGGTTAAAAATCTCGGATGGGCCAAAACCTACCTTAGCCGGGCCTGGACCCGTGTCGGTGATGCACTTTCTGGTTCACCTGCAACATAAAACACGTTGAGGTTTTATTTGTGTCGGAAAAGACATATATGATACGGGTACATTGTTATTGTAAAATTTAGTGCTAATCAACTACAATTTGTACAAATTTCTCTTTCCATAACATTGTGTCAAGCGAGGCGCTACAGTAGCAATGTACCTGTATATGATAACTCTCCACATAAA